>NC_057800.1:291499682-291502071 GCF_018294505.1 Triticum aestivum
TGACCCTTGGGCTCCGGTAACCCAAGGGAAAAAGAGGCTAGGTGGCAAATGGTAAAACCAATGTTGGGCATTGCTGGAAAAGCTTTAATCAAGGCAAACTATCAAGGGGTTCCCATTATAACCCAACCGCGTAAGGAACGCACAATCCGGGAACATAACACCGATATGACGGAAAACTAGGGCGGCAAGAGTGGAACAAAACACTAGGCGAGAGGCCGAGCCTTCCACCCTTTACCAAGTGTATAGATGCATCAAGATAACATAGCAATATAATGATATCCCAACAAGTAAATAAATGTCCCAACAAGGAACGGCTCCAATCTTCACCTGCAACTAGCAACGCTATAAGAGGGGCTGAGCAAAGCGGTAACATAGCCAAACAACGGTTTGCTAGGACATGGTGGGTTAGATGTTTGTCATGGTAATTTGGGAGGCTGACAAGCAAATGGTAGGCATCTTAGCATTGGCATAGCAAAGAGCGAGCAAACTAGCATAGCTAAGATAGTAGTGATTTCGAGGGTATGATCATCTTGCCTACACAGCTGTCAGAGTTGACTGGATCCTCACAAGCAAACTCAACAGGCTCCTCAGTAGCGAACTTGTCTCCCGGCTCTACCCAAACAAGACAAACAAGCAACAAGGATACAATCAACAACGTGCAAGGATCAAGCGATACGATGCAATGATGAAATGATGGTATGCTATGCGGGATGCAAAATGCAAGATATGACAGGAAATGCATGAACCTGGCCTTAACATGGAAAACCAAGTGTTCCACTGGAAAGATGAGATGAAATCGCTTGAAAACGATATAAAGAACGCCGGAATCAGAGTTACGGTTTAGAAATGGCAAGCGTTTTAAGAATGACACCGGTCTGCGATTTACAGCAAGTAGGCATCTAAATGCAACGAAATAAACATGCTACAGCCACCAAACATGACAACAAAATACATGACAGGGATGCACACAAGATGCTTAACAAAAGTCTAGCACTGAGCTATGGCCAATTCATCCATTATGAGGTTCAAACAAGCATGGCAAAAACGCAAATGCAAAACAGATCACAGACTTAGTGAAATTAACACTTGTCTGAAATTTCAGATCACGAAGCCCTCTTCGGAGCAGCAAAACAACATGATACTTGACCTGATTAAGACAAGTAATAACATTGCATGGAGCTACTCAACAAGCTTAACGAAAGACCCAAAGTGACCTGGGCCAAAAGGGTTCACAAAATATACTAACAAGCACACGAACATAGCTAAAACACAATCAGTTTTCAGACTTAGTGAACACTGAGACATGCTGAAATATAACTCAAGAAGGCATGTAAACAAGCTCGATGCACTCACCACGTTGCAAGTCATGGCAAGGCAAGCATACATCCATTAAGAAGGCACAAAAATCTAGCTAGACATGGCAAGCACAATGGCATAGCATGCACGGATCAACTACAATAACATCGGCAAAATCGCAAACGAGTTGACGATCTGCCCAGATTCACAACGAAGCAAAAGTAGAGCTCGATTGACTCAAGCTAGGGTGCTCCATAATTGCAAACAAGGACATGGATGGATAGAGCATAACATGATTAACAAAACTCCTTTACTGATCATCCCCAAAAGAAGCACGAATCACTAGGTAACAAGCTGAACATATGGCATCATGAACTAAATAATCCCAGACTTAGTGAAAAATACTAAGTCCCTGATAACAAATTCACCGGGTGCCTGACTTTGCAAGCTTGCACAAGTCACCACACACATCCTAAAAATGCATGGGTTGCACCTCTGGAAAGAAGACAAAATCCTTAACAAAACATATGAAGGACTCACAGGCATAGCATGCACACAATAATCATGGCAAAAATGACAAAAGTCTAAGATGAACTAGTAGATCTAACAATTAACTCATGAAGCCTCCTTCTAACAGCATTTCGGGCATCAAGATGAGCTCAAATGAAAATGATGCAGTGTAATGAAATGATGTACTCTCTGAGATGAACATTTTGATATGCATTATGCCCAAATCGGAGCTACGGATGCAAAGTTACGGAGCCTCGAACATAGGCACATGGATCTGCAGATTCCAGGACTTAGGCGAAATTTATACCCTGTGCAAAAAGTCAACGGGACGAGGGTATCCCGGGACGGCGGGATCCGGGCGGCGGGGCTGCGTTTGGATCGGGGAGTGGGTGGATCTGATCCCACTCCCGGATCGGATCAGGCCCGGGGCTGAGGAGGCCGGTGATGGCCGACGGCGGTGGCGGGGCGGGACGGCGCCGGCGACCACCTGCGAATTCCGGCGAGAGGCGCGGTCGCCGGTGCGCCCAGGCGGCGGCGAGGAGCCGAGGCGAGGTGCGGCGCAGGCGGCGGGCGGCGAGCGGCG
>NC_057800.1:291502399-291514689 GCF_018294505.1 Triticum aestivum
CGGCGGGCGGCGAGCCGGAGTTGGAGAAGGCGGCGGCGGCTCGGGGAAGATGGCGGCGGGGCGCGGCGATGGAGGAGATGAGCCGCGGGGGCCCGGATCGGGCTCCGCGGGCTGGCGGCGATGGGAGGCGGCGCCTGCCACGTGGAAGCTCGGGAGAGGGCGGTGGCGGCGTCCGGCCGGGTCAGACAATGTCCGGCGTGGCGCGGGGCGATTTTTCCTAGGGTTTGGACGAGGAGATCCGGGATTTCGGAAGAGGGGCTATTTATAGGCATAGGAGGAGCTAGGAGAGTCCAAATGAGGTGCGGTTTTCGGCCACGCGATCGTGATCGAACGCTCTAGGACATGGAGCAGAGTTTGGTTGGTTTTGGGCCAAAATGGAGGGGTGTTGGGCTGAACACATACGAGGCCTTTTCGGTCCCTCGGTTAACCGTTGGAGTGTCAAACGAAGTCCAAATGACACGAAACTAGACAGGCGGTCTACCGGTAGTAAACCAAGGCCGCTTGGCAAGTCTCGTTCCAATCCGGAAATGTTTAATCCCCACACACGAAAGAAAGCTAGAAAAGACCACCGGAGGAGAACGGAGCGCCGGAATGCAAAACGGACAACGGGGAAAAAGCTCGAATGCATGAGACGAACACGTATGCAAATGCAATGCACATGATGACATGATATGAGATGCATGACAACAAAAACAACACACGGAGACAAAGACCCGAACCCGAGAAATAAATATAACTTAACGCCGGAGACGACAAGAGTTGGAGTACAAAAAGGGAAAGTTACATCCGGGGTGTTACACATACCACTGCCCAACCGGCGCTCCCCCCCATTGTGATAGGGGAAATTCATCGAAGTTCCTTGTTCGTTCTCATCCTCTAGCCAGATGTTGTCTCTCAGGAAGCAGAAATAACCACCAGACAGCTCAATTGAAGCAGATTGCAAGCCTAATTTCAATCTTCTACAGGTTTGGGGGAGAGGTAAGGTAGGGGATCCACCTGCTCCGACTCCGGTGGTGTGCTGGTGGGCAGGAGTCCAATCAAGCATTCCCATCTCGTAGCATGGCGTGGATCTCCTGAATTCACTTCTCCTTTCGCCCATCGAAAGAATGCAATCGGCGGCTCACTGGGGTGGGGCATCCTGTGCTTCTCCGAGAAATCTCCTTCGAAGTAGATCCGCAAGGCTAGATTCAGCAGCTCCCAATCCACATGATCCTTGCACATCCGAGCATACCTGCATGAGTGAGAGAACGGATTCAGTCCCTCCTCAGCTTCCTCCCTCGTAGCTTCCTCCTCTGCTTCCCTCCATTCGCGTGTGCACTGGGTCCACGAGAGAGCGTCTTCGCGGATCCGCATCGCCCGCTCCCTCCATCTCCTCCCTCGAGTCTCCCGCAGCACCGCCGGCGCGACGGAGTCGAGCAGCTGGAGCATCCGTGGGAAGGCTTTGTAGACATGTGGGAGATGCATCTTGTACATCTGCATGTCTTCCAGCCATTCCCCCGTGGATATGGCCGACGACTCCATGGGGCGCGCGAGCGGACTTGCTGAGGGGGGCAGGCGCGCCCGGAGTCAGGAGGCGGGGGGTGGCGGCGTGACCTATTTGCCAATTACTCCCTCCCTTTCGGTTTATAGGGCTCAATTCCAAAATCTCACCAACCAAGGTAGATGATGAATGGTGGAATACTTTTTGTAGTTTGCAAAAGCACCTAATTAATGCACTTGTTTTCCTCAAAAAATTATGTTTATCAATGCATAAATTGCAATGCATGCATGCATAAAGTACATGCATTGGTCAATTTTCTCTTAATACTTGCATGCAATGATTTAATGCACCTTGGAATCTGAACATGTGATGGAAAACAACCAAATTGAGCCTTATATAATGGAAAAACTAAAATTTTGAGATAAGCCCTATAAACCGAAAAGGAGGGAGTATGTGAACTAAACAGTCAACATATAAAATAATTTAAATATATATAATATAGTTAGAAGGGAAACATAAGTTGGACCTGGCGTTCCTATTCTTATATAGAAAAATAGAACAGACCTCTGCGTTTTCTTCAAAAAAATACATAAATTGGGCTGCCAAAAATAAAACCTCGAATGGGAGGTCCATAGGTCGGTCGATACATGACGGCCCTAAGAAAATACAAATAGGCATATGGACCTCCCATCCGAGGTCGTGGGATGCGCATGTTAAAAATGAAAGCCTAGACGGGGCATCCCAAAACCACGTCCAACACTTGCCAAAACTCCGTCCCTTGTTTTCTCTGTGTTTCGCACACTCGACATTGTGTGGGCATTTTGACTGTGTATCATATGAAGAAGTGCTATGCATGAATGTTGATCAGCATGATGTTAACTGGCTGGTAGTTCCATTTTCGACCATGAATAAAACTTCCAACATGATGTTAACCCTGTTTGAAAAGGCCGTGTTAATATAAATGCTCTGCCTCTGAAAGTTGCAGTTTCTTATCTGAAACTGAACTTGCAGTTTCTTATCTGAAACTGAAACTTGCAGGTTCTTCTCTGAGAATCACATTGTTTGCACTTTTATACTCCTGTGAAACTACATTTTTTAAGTGCTAAAAATAGATCTCTAGAATTCATAAAATACTTTATATGCTCAATACTGCAAATCTGAAATTCAAAAGGCATTCATATCTGAAAGTACTCTCAAAATACACAACAAAAAACACAATTCACAACCTGCAAATACTGACAACCCTAAGCTCCTCCTGACAATTCACAACCTGCCCGACTATTGGGCCGGGGGGGCAGCCCCCTCCTATTCCTCGGTGGCAGACAGCCACCCCGTGAGACGATGTGAACGGCGAGGGAGACGATGGCGGGGAAGGATCATCGGGCCAACTGCTTTTCTCCTCTTGCAGTTGGGTTCGGTCGACGAAGACTCCACCGACTCGCTCTGGTAGGACACCCTCATAAACGGCACCCTGTAGATGCTCAATCCTTCAATCTCTGGTGGATACTCCATCTGGGATCGATACTCCCACCACCGCTCCCTCACGATCGGATTCGGTGAATCTGTTTGCTCCATGGCCCAGAGAAGCAGCTCTATGTACTCCAGCGCGACTCCCTTTGGGAGTATCACCGCCTTTTCGCTCGGTTGCAGATATTTCGCCATGGATGTCGCCGTCGCCGCTAGTTGGTCCTTGTTGTCAAACCAAGACTGTATCTCCAACATCCTAACTAGCTTTATAGGGTCGTCGTCTGCAATCCTCACGTATCGGTTGTACTCCTCCATGGATCTACTTCTCCACAGCACCTTCACTCGCCGGCGGTGGTTTTTGAATGGAAGAGGAGAGGAGCAGCGCTGGTTTTGGATTAGAATGGGAGAGGAGCGATGCTGGTTTTGGACTGGAACAGGAGAGGAGGGGCAGTGGTTTTGAAATGGAAGAGGAGAGGAGCGGCGCTGCATTTAGATTGGAACAGGAGAGGAGCGGTTGTGGTTTAAGAGGAGAAGAGCGAAAGAGCGGCGCTGGTCTTTGAAGTATTTTTTTGTTGCTTTGCGTATTTTGGGTCAAAGTTTGACCATGTACTGTATTTGACAGGCAAAATGTGAATGCATGTCACCAAAAATTGTATCATTTGGTTCGTATCTGAATGTACTTTCAAATTATACTCCCTCCATTTTTGTATACAAGGCCACAAACTCATATTACTGGTACCAAGGTAAAAATCAATGCTATGTTTAAGTCAATGTTGCAAGCTAGCTTGTCACCTTGATTGTTGTGTTAATTAATGTGGTTTTTCTCTCCCAAGCACAACAAGCCAACCCTCTTAGTCCTCATTGGTTGATTAATGTTGGGAATGCAAGCTAACCTTCTCACTCCCGCATGCACACAAGGGATATTAATGTCCTCGGGTGCTAGTATGAGGCAAACGCCATCAATTTTGCCTCGATTAATGTTAGTGGCCTTGTATAGTTGCAAATTGTAATTTTGATAGTGGCCTTGTATACAACGTATAACATATATTTTATGTGCGAAAATCATGGTCAATTATGACCTAGAATAAAAGGGAGACTAGTTAATGTGGGGTCGCTTTCTTAATTGAAGGGTAAATTGATTTTGATTTTGATCCAGTCAGAGCGCGCCGGCCCTCTCATCCAATCCTAAATCACAGCCGCACGCTCCTCTCCCTCTTCTCCATTGAAAAACCACCTCCTCTCCTCTCCATCATCTCCATTCCAAAACCACAGTCTCGCCTCTCCCTCTTCTCTATTGCAAGACCACCGTCTCTCCTCCATTTTCTTGATGCTTTGCTCCATGGAGCGGGCGCAATCCATGGATACAAAATTAGTATACTGTATACTATTTAAAAGTCGAGGGCGGGGCTTTTTCCTCCGTGGTAGGCGGTGGGGTAGTTCCACCTAGTCGGTTCGACAGAGACGCGAGAAGACGAGGGAGTAGGCTGCTGCAAACGTAGGGCTGTGTGATTTGACAGCGAGTTACTGCTTGACAGATGGGGCCCGTGATTTGACTTGCCATTATCATTTTAACTACGGCGCTACGACCGGCGTGAGTCTCCCAGATTCCTGACCACCTCCATATAGGTGCCTCTCCCAATGCTCCACCATGTAGTAGAGGCTGGCTCTTGCATGAGAGCCCACTTCTCCACTTTTTCCTTGCCTCTCTTTCCTCCACATATGCAAAAATTCCATGTAAAGCGCACTATTGTACTTACTTTTACTTGCTCCTATAGGTGCTTAAGATTGCCACATAGGCATAAAGTCTGATGTGGCAAGTTAATCAAGAAGAGAGAGACTAGTTTGGTGACCCAAGAAAGAAATGGTGCTAAGCGCGTGTACCTAGGTGAAAAGACAATTTTGAGTCTATAGCTAATTAAATGGAGCAAACTTAGCAACACCATTTCATTAGAAGAGATCACTCCTTGGGAAATGCAATAAATACAGGCGCTTAGCACCGTTTCTTCCTTGAGTACGAAGGAAGAGATAGAGAGGAGGAAAAAAATACACTTATAGCCAACCTTGTTGTAGTATGAGTGACTAAGTGATGACTATGTATGACATGCCAACATCAGATAGCCTAACGCACCATGTTAAATCTCCAAGGGCGCGACCGCGCGAGCGACGCGACGGTCCTGGTAGGCGCGACCATGATATGGGCTGCTGGCAGCCCTTGGATCTGAGATCAAACGATCGCATGCTAAGTTGCTGAAAATTTGCAGAATAACCCTCCAGGATAGGATATTCACCCATAGGTCTAGAATCACGCCATGCAACCGTTCGATCTCAGATCCAAGGGCTCTCGGAAGCCTATATCATGGGAGAATGGAAAGCCACTACCCTGTTGTTCGCACGCTGGCAGTTCGCTCCTACTCGTCCCCGCACGTCCTTGGCGGTTCGCTCCTAGTCGCCCCGTCCATTCAAATTACGGCAGTTCCACTAATCGTAACCCTCCTCCCAAATCCATGGCGTCCCAAATCTCCATGATCGGCGGTGAGTACAAGGTTAGAACCATCACCAGCGATGAGTTCGACGTCATCTAGACCCATTCTTCCGCGACGGTGAAAGGATGCCTTTCTCTCTTCAGACGCATGTTCAAAAACTCAGATGATGAGTGGGTCGCTGGGCTAGATGTTGAGTACACCACAGTCCTGGGACGAGAGAAGGATCTAAAGGACGAAGAGAGGAAGAAGCCCGCCGTGATCCAGGTTTGCGTACATAACGTTTGCTTGGTCTACCACATATGCCATGCCGACGTTGAGTGCCAGGATTTTAAGAACTTCCTAAAGGACAAAACAGTGAAATTCCTTACTATAGACTTTGGTAACGACAAAGAAGTCCTGTGTCAGATAGGCCTCATTGTAGGCAACACCTTCGACTTCCAGAAGAATCGGCTGGTGTCCTCTCGTCAGCCTTCAATGCTGACCCTGGCAGGAGCCATGGTTCATCCTTCGTACGGTAAACTGGAGAAACCTCATTACACATTCCATCGTCATACATGGCAGCGGAATGTGCTAGATATAGACCACATCCACTACGCTGCAATGGATGACTACCTATGCTTCAATATCTACAAGGGTTGGATGAAGAGCAACAACCAAGTGCGCGGTTCAAGAAAGTAGTATCGGCCAAGAGGAAGAGGGACAAGGACGAAGTCGAGGCTGTGGACGAGGACTCCAAGTAAGGTGGCAGTGTTGTTGCTCATGGTGGTTCTAATGCAGTGTCTACCGGAATAGTTGCAAAGTTTAATTTCCGATGTGCTTAATTTAATTTGAGGGGTGTGTTGTGCTGAGCCCCCAGCAGAACTATGTTATGTTTCTTCTCGTTACTTTAACTCTTCAGTATGTAGATACTTGTATTTCTTACATTTCATCTTTTAGTTGGTATAGTACTACCACTCGTTTCTTCACATTATATACGTACAATATATATGGCCAACATCATATAGACAACAGTTTAGTTGTCAAAGAATTTCAGGGTGCTTAGTTTTGTCAAAGAATTCCAGGATGCTTAGAGGGTGCTTGGATCCAAGGTACTTATTTTACTCTAACTAAAAATAGTCTCTTTAAGAGGCTAAAGTTCCAAGACCCCTGACTAAAGAGGGGCTAAAACTAGTCTTGAGACTAAATTTTTTTAGTCAGGGGTACCCCTACTAAAATGTGGATTGGTCCTCTCTCTACTCATTTAACTCCTCTCCTTTAACACATACGAGTTCTGGATTGGAGGGTTTGGAGGATAATAAATGCTCATTAACTTGATTTTAGCCTTTTTAGTATTTGGATCCAAGCATGGGTGAGGCTAGCATGTTTTAGTCCCACTACTTTTAGTCATGGGACTAAAACGTATCCAAGCACCCTCTTAGTTTTATTTGATGGGTGGGTTGTGCTGGACACTATTATTGTGACTAGCCTTTTTAATAGTACTATATGCATAATTTGGCGACGAGCGCTCCCTATATGTACCACCTTTTTTTAATTTCAAGTTTTGCTCCATGGCGCAATCCATCGATACTACTGCTGTACAAAAGTATACATTTTTTAAAAGGCTAGAGGGCGGGGCAGTCTAGCTTGGTCGGTTTCACAAGAGGCAAGGGCCTTTGTGATTTGATGGCTCATTGCTGCTGGAAGGCGGGGCCTTGTGATTTGACTGCTCGTATAAATGCATCGACGACCTGATCGAGGAGGAGCAAAGAACCATGCGGTATAGTCAAGTTTTCTACTGGAGTAGTACTGCGACGGAGTAGCACAAAACACGGCAGCCCAGTGCCATATGGCGATAAAAATGATCTAATTTGCTAGTCATCTCATTGTTAGCATTGTTCTATTCATTCCCTCAAAAAAACATTGTTCTATTCATGCCTCGCAGAGAACGTGCCACGTGCGGCGAAACACCCGAAGCAAAAGATGAAACACAGGAGCAAAAGAAGAAGGAAGATTATCACCCCAAATGATCTAATTCGCCGTGGAGTCGTAACTGCTTCTTCATTGCCTCCACGACCTCCATCTCCTTGCGCGTCTCCTTCGCCATCTTCATCATTGTGTCCATGACGCGGCATTTCTCGACGCGAGCCTTCATCATCTGTTCCACGGCCATATTACGTACCTTGACAGCAGCCGGGTGCTCGATGCGGAGCTTCGCCAACTCTTCCTCCTGTCCCATGGCGAGGGCCTGCAGCATCTTCATCGAGGAACTACTATTCTCATGCAGCTTCTTCCAGCCGGCGTTCTTCTCCTTCAACAGGTCGATCTCATGGCAGAGCTTCGCATTGTCCTCCCGAAGTCGCAGAATTTCGCCAGTCGCCTTCTTCTCCGAGGCAATGCTCTTCTTCAGCAGCATCACCAAGCCGGCGGTCAACTCCCCCTGCTGATTGAGCTCAGCGGGCATGTTGTCGAGGCTCTCCTTCAGCAACTCCATCAAGCCTTGGATGAACTCCTTCTGCTTATTGAGCTGATCGGGCATGCCGTCGAGGGATAACGACTCCAACTCCGCCGGCTCGGCATGTTCGCCTCCGCGGCTAGGGCGCTCTTGGGAGCCATCGCCTGCCCGTGAGAGATCTTTCGAGGTCTCTGCATGGCGGCGAGCCCTCTCATTTTTTTCCGCAGCCTTGGTTGCTGCTCCCTTGTTACAAGTAGTTCTCAACCTAGATCTCTACTCACCGGCCATGGCAACGACGGACGAAGAAGAAGCACTTATGAGGAGGAAAGGTAGAGTGATTTTCTGTTAGGTAGTTCCCCTTTTTATAACCTAAGTACTATCACTAGTACTAATGCCTGCATAGTGGGAACACGTTCAGGTTTGGTACGCACTACTAGTAGGTGTGAGCAGGCTTTCGAATGTGATGGGAATAAGGTAAAGATTAATTGATAGTTTTGGTTTCGAGGCCCGAAACGGCTCCCAATGAGTTTAGCGGAACATAAATTTCAAGTACTACACTACTCAAATACGTAAATATTATGTTACTGTCAAAAATTGGCACAAAATACGAAGGAGACCAATGGAAGTACTACTAGCAACCCAGGATTTAACTACTCGCATGCGCGCAGTGGAGTAATAATGTCTTTCTTCCGCCCTCATGTCCACTCAATTTGTATGCGCTGTATTAATTGACCATCAATGAAGTGAATGACTTTACACGCGTCAAATTATCACATGGGGTGGATCTTGGTACAAAATTGCGTCCGCCTGTGTACCCGCGTGTGCGTGTGAGGAATGAGTGCATGCATGGCATGCGAGCACATCTTCGCTTCGTGCATGTACCGCCAGTATGGCTCAGGGAGGACGAGTACATTCTTCTGGAACCAGCAGCACGTCATTGTGATCAATCCACGCAAGGAGGTCGCGACAACGCCTACACATGTGCCATGTGGCTTCATGAACTATAAGAGAGACACTGTGTAGCGTGCCATTGGTATTCTTATTTACGTGTTTTGCACGTACTCGAAGTACTAGTAAGGTATACGTGCATTGCATGCATCAGATTTTGCAACCAAATTATGAATAAATACCATAGTATAGCATGTAAGCTCTGTGTCATATATGCCTGATGTAGCCCTTCGTTTAATTCTTATAGTTCATCTCATTCAAAATTAATTAGTTTTTATAAAAAAGCTAAGAACGCGGGAATAGGAAAAACATGGGATTGTAGTGGAATGTCGTCTTGAATCCTACAGGATTGTACGAGTGTTTGATTGTGCATAGAAAAAATGTAGAATTCTTTCAAAGAGGTTTGAGTGGATGGGATGTTTCCTATGAAATCTAGTGCAAATGAATCATATGGAAACATTCCTATGGTTTACAATCCTACGAATCAAACAACCAAGATAGGAAAAATTCCTAATGATTAGAATCCTCCAAAATTCCTTTGAGAATCCTTTGAATCAAAGAAGCCCTTAATATATTTTATGATTCATGGAACTGTGCGTTGTAAAGCATAAACTAAAAACAAATAATGGCAATTCAACTAGAAAAAAGTTTGGGCAGTTATGATACGGAAGATTCTAGTACAAAAGAGAACCACTGTTGTTTTGAGGTTTGTGCATTATGCTTAAGTTCAACCATGGAGTCTGCTAGATTGTACATGTGGAAAAATACGGTGGGGGGCTAGAAGATGGTGCGAGGGGCCGAGTGGAGGGAGACTATGAAGGAATGCACACGTGCGAGATCAATATTTGGAGAGAGGGGGCGAACATGTGCACTGATGTGCGCAGTGGCGGAGCCATGAAAAATAAATGAGCTAGGGGGCCAAGCATTGCTAATCCTTTACGAGGAAGGTCAATTCATGAACTTAAACCATTTTTAGCAGCAATTGTCTAATGATCACATTCATATTAGCCTTGATATATAGTGATGTTAAGGGGGACGGGGGCAGGGCCCTTACTGCCCCCTGTCTTAGCCATTGTGCACGCGTCTGAGAGATGAAGCGGAAGGCATGGATGATGAGAGGGGGACGTTGGATACATAATTAATGTGGGTGTATTAGCTATATATGTTAATCCTATATAGAGAAGTATAGATTGATCGATGTTTACGTGGGAAAGAGGGTGAGACCTCGCTGGATATATCGATTGATCGGTTTGTGTGGAAAACTATGAAAGACCTAGCTATATACACACATACATAGAGGAACATCAATCGTTGTGCATGCACGCGTGAGAGATAAAGAATGCCCGATATGATGGAGAGGGGGATGTGTGTTGGTGTGTGCCTTCATGGGAGACCGACCTGAAGAAAAAGATTGCATGCTTGCGATGGATAATGCCGACTGGTAGTGTGTGTGCATGCATGCACGAGAGAAAGTTAGTGGTACAATTATAAAAGAGAAGACTACTGTGTGGGTGTAAAATAATAGCTGAATAGGTGAGGTCACAATCAATGTAAAGTTGAATTCAAATATTTGAATAAGAGATCATGATGTTTGAAACCCATGCATGCATGAATCTAATGGAGATCTGTGCGGTGTGGTTTGGAAACGAGCATGTTGTAATGTATACACATTGAACAAGGTCAGACTGATTTGAATTTGAGATACCGATGGCAGACATCATTTGGCCACGTCGCATCCATGCATGGACACACTATTATAATTGGAGATGATGGGCGGCTTTTGCACCACATATCTATATCTATACCCCTATATATATTATATTTTATATTTTTTATATTGTGTGCGGGTAACTTTAACTTTGAAAGATGGTCGTTGGATGAGGCGAATCCGATGGTCCAAATATGGCAAATTTGAGCACTACTGGCCGTTGGATATCATCTAGATTCCACTAGATTTCGCCACATGTATAATCTAGAAGACTCCATGGTTGAACTTAAGCATAATGCACAAACATCAAAACACAAGCACTTCTTATTTGTTCTAGAATCTTCCGTATCAGAATTTCCCAAATGTTTTTCTACATAATTTGCCATTATTTGTTTTTACTTTATGTCTTGCGAGCACAATTCCATGAATCTTAAAATAGATTAGGTTTCTTATAAAAACTAGATGATTTTGAATGAAATGAACTATAAGAATTAAACGAACACCTACATCATGCATATATGACTCAAAGCTTGCATGCTATAATGTGGTATTTATTCATAATTTGGTTGCCAAATCTCATGCGTGCAATGCACGTGTACCTTACTCTAGTCTAAATGGTGTTTGTGTGCGTGTTGTGCGTGTTGAGGTGCAAATTGTCTTTTTTTGGGTACACGTTAATCTTGTTCTTCCGAAATTTCAAGCCGCGCCTTGTTATGCCGAAAATTCAAGCTAGCGTCTGTGTCTATCGTGCTGCGAAACTCCCGCCTCTTAAACCCGCGCCTTGCTATCCCGGAATATTTAAGATATATCTTTGTCTCGTTATGCTCCAACAACTCCCTCCATCTCAACCCGCGCCTTGCTATTCCAAAATTACAACGCGCACGAAAACTCCCACCTCCTGTGAAATCCAGATACACGAAATGCTCGTGGTACCCCTGAACCAAAAGAACCGCCTATAATCGGTGGGGGTACTTTTGTAACTTACCCCACATTTCGGACAAGCACGTCTCTAAGCCATGGTTCCCCACTGCCATCCCATCCGCCCACCCATTCGTACACCGAGGCAGCAAAAACCCGCAACGAAACCCCACACCCTGCTCCGTCCGCCACCCAGCCGGAGCCTCTTCCCCGACGACGTCGTCCACAGCAACACCTCGACATCCCTCATCCACCGTACCGGATGAGGATCCGTCGTTAATCTCATCGTCCCGCCGGTTCAGCCACCCCGCCCTCCACCTCCAAGGAGCTGCCCCGACGTTCCCCTCGTCTTTCGCGCCACCTCCATTCCCACACTGTCGCCTTCACCTGGACCATCGGAAGAGAATCATCATCACCGTTTCCTTGGATGAAGCTGCGGCCTAATCGGCGCCACCAAAGAGGTTGTACACTAATCGCTGCATTTTCTTCTTGATTCGATCTCACGGTGCTGTCGGCGCTCGGTCCCGAGCCGACACGGCGCGGCTCCATCCACGGCGGCGGCGCCGGCCACTTCCTCCACGGCGTCGCTCCCTCGGCGGCGACGTCCACATCAGTAGGACCTGCTGCTGCTTTAGCCCTCGCTCGCGCTGCTGCTCTGCTCTTGCTCTCGGTCCCCTGCCTGGTCTGCTCTTGCTATTGCTCTTACTCGCGCTGCTGCTCTCGCTCTTGCTCTTGCTTGCGATGCTGCTCCGATTTAGCTACACTTCACTCTGATCCCGCCGGGCTGAAGGAAGAACCAGCCGCAGCGGGGAGGGGGCTCGCCGGAGAGGTACCCTAATATCTATCTTAGGGTTC
>NC_057800.1:291515020-291554694 GCF_018294505.1 Triticum aestivum
GGCTAGAGGGATGGCTGGGGCGGCGGCGGACCGGCAGTGGGGAGTGTTTTCGGGGTGGGCGGGGCGGCGCACCGCCGGCCGTGGGCGGCGGGGGGCTGTTGTTTGGCCGGCTGAGGGGGGTGGAGGTTGAAGATGAACCGCAGGCCCTTGATTTCGTATCCAACGGCTGCAAAATCGACTGACCAGAGATGAAAAAGTCAGTCGACCGACGTGTAGCCTCACCTTGCTAGTGCATTCAGTTTCGACAGCAAAATTCAGTTTCGACAGCAAAATTCAGTTTCGACAGTTAAGTTTAGTTTCGACAGTTAAGTTCAGTTTCGATAGTTAAATTCAGTTTCGATAGTTAAGTTCAAAGATGAGCGTCTGATGTATTTTACATCTAGCACTTTGTGGTTAGGTATTATACGTCCTGTATTGGAGATGCTATTAGAATTCCACTCAGGTTAACGTTGTTCGTTGTCTCTCTTGCCCTGCTTCAGCCTCGGCGTCGTACAACTCACCAGAGCTGCTCCAACGATGAAACCCTCCATCACAGTGGAGCAGTACCTCGGGCTCCATCTCCAGACGCCTAAGATCTTCTTCCCCTCCTCCGACAGCCAAGTCAGCTGGAGCATCCTCACCGGCCAACCCAATCACGCTGAGATTGACATGGCTTCGCCAAAGAGGTTGTACACGTGTTGCATCTCTTTTTTACTCTACATGTTATATATATTGTCCACTGAGCACTCATAGTAACGGGAAATACGATTATTTTATCCTACTATATGACAAGCAGTGAGGTACCAGGCAACTTAGCTATCCGTGATGGACTCTCTTGAACGCCATCATTATTTATCGCTGCGTGTTTGAGTTATGCATTTGTCGATGGGCCTGGGAGTTGAGCTAGTATGGTAGTGGCCGGGTCCAAAGTAATAGAAGTAGCACAAAAACATTTTTTAGTTTAGGATTTTCCTTGCTCAAGCCTGCCTACTAGAATTGCCAGTGCGTGAAAGGAAAAGTGAATGAAAAACATCGGAATTGGAAAGTTTTCTATGGTACTACTTTTCATGAATTTGGTGCAAAGGAATGGAGCAAAGGAAAACTGTAGGATTTGTTCCTTTAGTGTCTCCTTGAAAGAAAAACCGTAGGAATTCTAATTTCCATTTCTCCTCCTTTTCATATTCCTATTCATCAAGCACAATACTAAGAGATAGTAGCATAATAGCATTATGACCGTACATTTTCTTGCGGTTTGACTTAATCTCACCATGCTTTTTTGCATCCTGTGATCATCCAATTCTTGTGAATCAAACACCCAAATTGGCAGAAATCCTGTGTTTTTAAATTCTTTGTTTTGCACGTGCATTCCTATCCTATTCCTGTCTATTTCCTATCCCTGCATTGTTAGAATCCTCAAATTCAAACAACCCCTTACTCAATTACTTCTATTACAGATATGTGTCAAACAAAACCTTGTGCGGTTTGTCCTGCTCCTGCGGCGCTGTGTTCCACCCCAGCTCAGCTGCTCCAACGACGGAAGGGTTCACCACGGCAGGGATCCGCTCTCCAGACTATCTTTCGCCGCCTCAGATCTTCTTCGCCGCCACCGGCAGCCACGACAACTGCATTACCATCATCAACTAAGCAGATGACCTTGAGGACTACACGGGTCCGCAAGAGAGGTCGCACTCTTCTGTGTCTGCTTAAGTTATGCGTCGCTTAATATGATGACATGCTACATTATCGTCGTGTTCACCTATTAGACTCCGAGTCAGGTCCAAACTAATGCTGAAACTTGAGTTTTTAAATGGTTGTGGGGTACATATTGGGGCATGAATCACTACTATCTGTCTACTATCTGGTTAATCTCCGTTGTCTACTATGAGTTTCATGTTGTGTGCAAACAAACATTAAAGGAGCCATTATCTGTATTTTTTAACTAAAGCTATTATCTGCCTGCTATCATTGGTTTTGGGTCTATCCACAGTTTGCTACCATCACTCTGGATTTGTGCATGCACTCCTTACATAATCTCACTATGTTTTATTCCTATGCATGCCAGTTATTGTACATAATGGAACTGATCATGTAGAGCAAAAGAGATGAGCCTTGCGTGGCAATAAAATTTCATGCAGACGTTGTTCCATGGTGGGCGCAAAGGCAGCCCCCCTCCACCCATTTCGGATCGTAATCAAGAGGAAGATAACTGCTATGAGGGGGATTCAGAAGGAGAAGACCACTCCTATTTACCCCATGAGGTCTTCGCTCTAACTTGGCATGCTGATGTTGGTAATATCATGCATATGGTGCCTTGCATTGCTTACTGTATACATTAAAGATGTCATCTGCTTAGTTTAGACATGCTTTGTGTCAATGCCATCTGTTTAGTTTCTTTATCGTATATGTGAATCATGCAATGCCATCTTGTCTAGCCAGGTATCATATATGTGAATTTTGCAATGCCACCTTGGTTAGCCAGTCATCTTATATGTGAATTATATCATGCCATCATTTTTTATTATGTATTAAATTTGTCAACAATTTTAGTACATTCAATTACTCTTCCTGTGCATCAGCCATTTGGCACGGTCATGGAAAAATCTGGAGTGGAAACAAGGTCTTCAGAGCAGACAATGCTATCTGACGAAGCGCATGTCTTGCTGATTACCGATAGCTCCTCAGAGGAGGATTCAGAGACAGATGACCAGTCATATTCCCCCCCCCCCCGAGGTGCATGCCCTAACTTGGCAGGGTTATGTTGCTCATATCATGTGTATGGTATCTTGCATTGCTATGTCATTTGCTTAGTTTAGACATGCTTTGTGTGAATGCCACCTGTTTAGTGTCTAATTACCATATATTTGAATTATGCAATGCCATCTTGTTGCAAGACATTATATATGTGAATTAGGCAATGTTATCTTGTTGCAAGGCATTATGTATGTGAATTATGCAATGCCATGCTGTTTAGGCAAGCATCATATATGTGAATTATATCATGCTGTCCTTTTTTTGTATTTCTCATTGCTTTTGTCGACAATGTTTGTATATTCAACTGCTCTTCCTGTGCATCAGCCATTTGAATTGGTGATGGAGAAATCTGGAGTGAAAACAAGGTCTTCAGAGCAGACAATGCTACCTGCTGAAGCAGATATCTTGCTGGTTACAGATAGCTCTTCAGAGGAGGATTCAGAGGCAGATGACCAGTCCTATTACCCCCCCTGAGGTGTATGCTCAAACTTGGCAGTGCTATATTACTCATATAATGCATATGTTGTATTGCAATGCTTAGTTTTTACATCATATACACAATATTGAATGCCATCTCCTTAGTTGACACATCATATATGCGATTGCACTCTGCTCACTTCCTTATTATATAAATCATATATTTGAATTATGTCATGCCATGATGTTTACATAGACAGCATGTATCTGAATTATGGCATGCCAACCCATTTTCTAAAGACATAATATAGTTATATCATCTCATCCTGTTTGTGATTTATGGCATGCCAACCACTTTAATAGACACATCATATAGTTATATCATGTCATCCTATTTACATAGTCATCATATTTTGAAGTATGTCATTCTATCCTGTTTAGTTAACCATCATACATGTGAAATTGTGTCATGCTATCCTGTTTAATTAGCCATCATATATGTGAAATTATGTCCTGCTATTCTGTTTGCTTAGACAACATAAATGTGAATTATTTCATGCCCTATTTTCTTCCCTACTATCCATTGCATCTGTCTATCTTACAATGTCTGTACATTCAATTACTTTTCTTGTTTATCAGCCATTTCAATTGGAGGGAGTGATGGCAGTATCTGTGGGAGTAAAAACACCGTCTTTAGAAAAGATCGTGCTACCTGTCGATGCAGATAGAACCACAGTTGTACTTGCCCAAGAACCAGCGCCACCACACATAACCCACACTCATGCAGATTGTACCCCTACCCAGTTGGACAGAGAACCAGCTACACCCATTCTAACCCCAACCCCAGAAGATAGACACCCAGTTCCTGTTGACACAACACCGTCTCCACCACAGAGCACCAAAACACGAGCAGTTAGTAAGGCAACTGCAGTGCCCAAATGATGAGGACCACCACTCCAAACTCGAAGTCAACGCTTAAAGCAGAAGAAGAATTGTTCTCAGGTCAGGTTCCGTAGCTATGGTTCATACTACTTTGCTCTTGCATCACTGTATTTACTGATACCAACTAATTTCAAATTTGAAGGATGCAATTGAAACTCCAATGGCTCAACAGGTATGTTTTAAACCTGTTTCTTCAACGTGTTTGGCTGTTTGCTGTTGTAACTTGCTCTATGCTAGTTTCAGTTTCAATTGAATAAACAGTTATGTTCTCATGCCATGCAAATTACAAGTGTTGTTATTGTTGTGTAGTTTCCCACACTTATATTCTGTCTATGCTGCTTTGTCTTAAATAGATATGATTCGAACTGTATCTATCTTGATTTGGCAACACAAACTAGAATGATATAGACCATACAGTGACCATACTACATAGATATATGTTTGTTTCATGCTGTTATCCTGTCCACCTTACTACTGAACTGGTTTACCAAAATGAGTTTCATATACTACATTGTAAACCTGAGATGTGTTTGTTTGTTTCTCTTTTAGAACGCGAATAAAATATTGGAGAAGAGTACCTTGTTATGCAATGGTAACGGAAGTAATGCAGATAAGGTTCAAGATAGTGAGACATCCCTGTTGGTCTCCAAGAAAGCTGATAAAGTCTATATTGAAGACACTGAGACAACCCCAAAGTCCTATCTTGATGTAGTGTTCGAGTTACTGGCTACTACTGCTGGCACCAGCTCTTCGAACTCACTGCCTAAATCAGTTCAGCTTCTTGACTCTCAACATCAAGTTGAAAGACATCGATCAGATGTTATCTGACAGGAAGCCGAAGGACTGAGGAAGTACCTGTAGAATTCAGAGGCATACATTCTGGTGCAACAGCAAGCGCTGGAGGACTTAAGCGCCAAACAAGAGAAAGTTAATAAGCTTGCTAAGCATCTTGCCAGCAGTATGGGTACCCATGATATTGTTTCTTGAACTCTTCTGAAGTGGTTTCAGTTCTGAACTCGTTTTGCTGCGGCATTTATATGTTGTTGTGTTCCCTATATTTGAACTGGTGGCGAACTTTGATGCCCAGTGGATGTAATATGTGTAATAGCCGTGATAGCCTAGTGTAAGTTGCTTGCTTATTTATTTCCTTATTGTCTTCTTTATTTGTTTGCTTGTAGTCAGTGCAGTTCTTTTTCTGCGGTTTGCTAGTGGCTGCAATAACCTATTTTTTTTAAACTAGGCCACAATAACCATGGGCTAATATTTACTGTAGTGACACTGGGCCTCCTATAGGCCGTAGAAACAGTGGGCCTTCTACGGGCCGTATAAATAGTGGGCCTTCTACGGGCCGTAGAAACAGTGGGCCTTCTATGGGCCGTAGAAACAATGGGCCTTCTACGGGCCATATCATCAATGGGCCTTCTATGGGCCATATCATCAATGGGCCTTATACGGGCCGTATGATCGATTGGCCAAACATGGGCCAAACAGACCGCATTCTGGCCATAAACAGGCTAGAGTTGGAATCGTCCATTCATGGGCCAACCATAACGGGCCATCGTTAATAGGCCGTATTTGATGACGCTATGAAAACGGCCTAACGTATTAACGGACCACAAACGGGCCGACTATAACCACGGGCTGAATTTGGCCCACAAGCAGAAAATGACAGTAACAGGCCGTAAGTAAACGAATGCTGGAAATGAGCCCAAGAATAAATGGGCTCTGAGAAGGCCGAAAGATAACATGGGCTGGAGACGACCCAACGGAATAACGGGTCGTTAATGGGTATAAAGTGATACACTGTTCATTATGGGCCAGTTTCACCACGGGCCATTAATGGGTGTAAAGTGATACACTGTTCATTACGGGCCAGTTTCACCACGGGCCGTTAATAGGCCAAGAGTTACATAGGGCCTCATATGGGCCGAAAGACTTCATGGGCCTTACATGGGCCAGAAGTGAAAACGAGATGGAATCATATTGGATGGCCCAGATGATGCTACTGGGCCTAATTCGGATAGGGCGTAACGGGCCTTGGGTTAGCGAGCTATAAATGGGCTATATGCGAACATGCCATTAACAGGCTTTCCATGGGCCGGCCCGCCACTTTTTAACCAAGTCAAACGGGCCGGCCTTTTCACAGGAATGGGCCTCTGTTGGGCCGTGCCACGTGTCAACGTATCATAGGCGCCTTCTGTCCAATGAGTGGATGACATATGTCCCGACGATGAGCTGACACGTGTTTCCTCCAGCCAATGATGATTTTACACGTGGAAAATCCCCATTGGTCGGGGCTATTAATGGGTTATCGGATCCAAAACCCGACCCGATAGCTTAACGGTGTTCCGTTACAGTGGATGCTACGTGTCGGTCACCCTTGACGAAAGCACTTCTGTGACGCGCGATTTATCTTCATGGAAGTGGACACTTCCATGATGGTAATTTTGGTAATGTCATGGAACACTTCTACGACAGCACAGGTATGACTATCTTGATTCTGTCATAAATTTGTCATGGATGTACATGCATGACAAAAAACGTGACCTACTGTGACAAACACGTATCATCACGGAAGTGTATTTTTTTGTAGTGACATAGTGTCTAATGAGGGATCTAATGCAAGCATTTTGCAATCTCATTGAAGGATTTAGTGTCTAATGATGATCTACTATGTTGAGAGAGACAGAGATTTGCAGGCATTGATGACAAGCAAATTATAGTGCATTTTCATAGCTTGAGGAAACGTCGAGGCCATGTACTAGAAAGTCCCCGTATCATAACAACATAGCATAAATACTTTTCTAATCTGTTGTTTTAAACTATTGGCATACTTGTGCATGATAGATATATTGATATGCAGTTTGCGCACTGGTTATACGTGCAATTACACTTCGATATTTTCAGCTAGAGAACGAATAATTCAAGCAGGTACAGACCATGTTTGTAGTCCTTGTACACCATGTTGCATTTTGTGTTTTTTTTTGCTTTCATCATTTAGTGTTTATAATCTGAATTACTTTGGATCATTAGCTGGTTTTCAAAGTGCATTTAGCTTCGCATTTCTCAAGTTATGTTGATTTCTGGAGTGCCTTCTTATTTTTTAAGTTAAATGTTCGCCCCTGGTACTTGAATTCGTGGATCAGCCACTGCACACAAATCATACAAGAATGCCTCCCGGTGAGCCTGCACAGCGGTCTGCTCGCACGCCTCCCTGACTGCCGGCACAGCGGTTTGCTCGCACGCCTCCTGTCGACTCACATGCTTGCTCGGACGGCACCTGCGGATGAGAAGCGGGGACTCATGGCGGCACGTAAACGCCCACAGTTTCAATAGTGAAAGCGTTCGCCTTAACGTGACAGGTCTTTGTTCCAAAATACCTTGGGTCTTCATTTGTGCAACTTGTCGTAAGCAGCTTGTCTCAAATTGAAGAAAAAACTAATGAAGTAATATTTGTGCCATATCACGTGACCATGCTTAGTTTCAAGAATTTATGCTCACTTTTGGATTTTCTGAAAATTAAAATCCAGGATTCGAAACAATATCATAACCTGCATCATGCAATAAATTTTCAAGTCGTACATCTGTCCTGTTGTATTTCTTAAGAAAGGATTTGGTCAAACATTTTGCTTAGTTAGACTTCAGACAAGTTATATATGCAGAGTAAAAGGATAATCCCTCCGTACCAGTGCATTGCCTGATATATTAACTCAAGTACTAGGCACGAATAAATAGGCTCAATTTTGTGCTCATCCTGGTGTAGTAGTAGTAGTAGTACTAGGCAATGCAATTGACGGGTGACCTTGACGAGCAGCGATCGAGGGAATTGAACCGTACTCGGCACGGTAGGTAACGTTGTCTAGTTACTAAAGCATCCCTCCGTTGTTCATCGGCAGTCATTATGGACTGGGGACATGAGGGGAATTTCCTAGCGCTGGAATTCTGGCCGCCAGATATTTCGACTTGAAACAATGAGGCTCGACTGGTTGGGGTTGCCTAATGTGCATACCAGGCACGCCATCGAAGGACACGAGCCCGGTTTTTTAATATCAACACGAGCCAAGGTCTCGCTGGTATGCCGTTGGGTCCTACCATTTGAGAATACGAAAGGAACATTTTAAATTGCCGAACGAATCTATGTGTATTACAATACTCGTATTTTCCTTGCAAATACTAATCTCGACGTGGTAATTGATTTATGACGAGTTGTTGAATTAGAGTGAGTTTGTGATATAGTGATCTCAACGTGGATTTCACATTTCATGGTATCCCTAGTAAGTTTTCCAATGCAAATTCAAATTTAAAAGATGAACAATACGGAGGTGAGAAAACTTTGTATGTATCAAGCATATGACCACACACACACAGAGACACACACGCACGAACACAACAACAATCCAATAAGTATAGTGCATCTATTTTTCCAAACCATGCATGTGTGACACGAATTCAAAAATACTCCTTCTATTCCTAAATTTTAGTCTTTTAGAGAGTTCAACAAGTGACTACATACGGAGCAAAATGAGTGAATCTGGACTCTAAAATATGTCTATATATATCCGTATGTGCCAATCCATTTGAAGCCTCTAAAAAGACTAATATTTAGGAATGAAGGGAGTAAAATGTAAGACATCCATGGTCCTCAGTTCAATATTTAAAATGAACATGAAACTGAAACATGAATATTAAGTCTAGTACTATAGTACATGCAAATGTTGTGTTTAGGCGGAGCTATGGTTGTCGGGGCTCAACCCCTCGACCTTAGATAAAATTGTGGAGCTCTGTTTAGGGTTTTTTAGATTATATTTGTCCCCACCCTCCCAACCACCGGTTGGTTGTGCACCCCCCACCCCTCCCCCCGGGAGAATATCATGTGCCCCATACCTTAGATGCTATATGCGGATACGAGTTGCTTGGAGCTTCTAGATCTGAGATATAGCCTCTCACATGATGTGTCTTAATATTTTTGCAGGAAACCTTGATGAGTTTGAGAATTGCACACAATTTGTACAAAAACTACTTAGATGCCCTTTGATCCCATATCCAACGACCTCGAAGCTCGTATCACTGTAGCATCTAAGATGAAGGAGGACATCATATTCTCATGTATGTAATAATATCATGTGCTACCACACCTTAGATGCTTTTGTGATACAAGCTCTTCGGAGGCGTTGGATTTGTGACCTAACACCTCCTCGGTGGTTCGAGTGGTATTTTGCATGAAAGCCCCAAAAGAGTTCGGCCACTTCTTACAAACACAAATACTGCTCAGATGCCATTGGATCTCAGATCAAACGACCTCCAAGCTCGTATCACCGTAGCATCCAAGCTGCGATAGCACCTTATGTTTTCTCACATGGGAGAGGATGAGGTGCTCCCGCACCGTAGATTCTATGGTGATACGAGTTCACGCAGATCTAAGGGCCCACAGTAGGAGGTTTGAATGTTTTTGCAATATACGACTGATAGAGTTTGGGAAATGCGCAGAAAGTACAAGTACTACGCATGTGCCATTTGATCACTGATCATACGACCTAGATGCTCATATCACCGTAGCGGGTAATTAAGCTACGGGGAGCACCGGGGAGCCGTTGGATCAAAGATGCAGAGGCACACACGAGGCCTGAATGTCTTATTTGCAAAAAAAAACTTTGGAGAGTTTGGAAATTGCACATAATTACAAAGACTACTCCCAAGCCATTGGATCTCACTTCCAACGGTGTAAAAACTCGTATCACCATAATATCTAAGCTGCGGGGTGGATGTCATATTCTATGCCGCTGTCATTTTTGTTCGTAAACTTGCAAAATACATGTAACTCGTGCCGTTACTTGTCTAACCGCGCAAAGTATTTGTTCAAAACAACCATCCTACATTGAAATATCAGAAGAACACACGGGGGTCCCACTTGTCATTAATCAAATTCGGACCTAAAACTAAGAAATCTGAAAGATGAGATTCGAACTGGCAACCTGGACTACAAAGCATAAGTCGATAGCCTGAAAAAACGATCGGTTGTTGGCTTTGTCCCATAACTTGATTTTATACAGTACTTGCGTTGAGTAGAGTAGAGGGAGTGCCTCGTCAACACGTGCATGACCGTTGTCTCACTTACTGGTGGGTCCCAGGTCTGCAACCTCAATCTCTCTTCTCTCCATCGTCCAACCTTTGCACGGGCACACACGAAGAGCGGCACTAGCTTGCCGTGGTGTTATTACAACTAAAAAATCTTGGAAAATAGAAGAATCGCCTAGAACAAGAGACGTTGTGGCTGGTCGAGACGGAGCTAACCACATCTATCCTTCGTGCCATGTTTGCATGATGAAGCTATGTGGAGTGGGGTGTTTTCGACCGACTGGCTGGGTCCCGAGGTCAAACCATAGGTACTACGTCTGATACAGTATATTTTTACACGCACATTTTTCCTCCGTGCCGAGACGTGGCACACCCTACCGCGCGGTTTCGGGGTCCTCCCGGGTGGTGCACGCATATATTCTTCCTGACGTGGGACGCCCTACCGTGCATTTTCTGGGTCCTCCTTGGTCGTAGCGCTGAAGCAAGTAAATGAGTCGTCAAATTACGAAAGACCACCTTTCCCGCCGAGTACATCAGTGAAGCACGGTGGCTAGCTAGTTGGGCTAGTTCGACCAATTAGCTAGGCCGCCGCCACATTTGTTTTTTCACCCCTTTTTTATCTACTTGCCGCAGGTAAATTTAAATATCCACCGCGGCGTTGCTCTGGTGTTCGGGTGCGGCGGGATTTTTAATTTTTTGATTGACAGGAGCATGCGCGGCAGGATTTTTAATTTTTTGATTGACGGGAGCAGGCGCGGCAGCAATTTGTCATGATGACTCCGCCTGTAAAAACACACTGCTCCCTGATATGAGAAGTCGTCGACTGGTGTTTTACCATGGTGAAAACCAAAAGATTCCCTGCTCCCTCCACCTTCCCGTAGAATGCATTGCCTTTCAGCCGTTTCGCCCCCTTTTCTTCCTCTCCTCATTGCTTCTACCTAGTGCCATGGCGGCGCAGCAGATCACGGAGTCTGAGGTGAGGCGCCTGACACTGGCTCCCGTCGACCGGGAGCGGGCTCTATGGGTGGTTACACCCTGCATCACCAACGTCATGCGCCTCGAGAAGCAGAGGGACTTAGGTGCTGTTTAGGTGCCCTCTACATGGGCATGTCCATATCTCGGCGCAACATGACCGTTGGATCAAAGTCAGACGGTGCAGATCAGTCACTGTAGCACAAAGCATGTGGGTGTGTTTGGTTGCATTCTCATCTCAATATAGTTGTTTCCTCTTCATGTATTCTTGTCAACCTACTAGTGTGGGCCCATGCACCCTTCATGCACTCTGCCAAACACCCAAAAGTGGGTCGAGATGGGAACATTTGCTCCCATCCCGTGCACCCTTCATACACCCTGCCTAACACTATTCATGCTTCATATGGTTCATGTTTCATGTAGTACTGTAGCACCGTACTCTCCGTGCGCTGTGGACCTAGTTCTGTTAACATTGATCTCACCATTCATTCTCGACCAGACAGTCGAAAAAGCGGTACTATGTTACATATAGGAGTAGTTGACATGCGCACAACATCATTTGTTATCGTCATATCTTACTACACTAGCAACAAGATTGTGTAGTACTAACATATGAACCACTGCACATGCCTAGTAGTAGGAGCACTGTGTATGTTCAAGTGGCTACCGTGTTTCGCACTCCTCCATCGTAAGAGTGGAAACGCTAGTAATCATTTTTTTTCTTCAGAAAAATAGTGGACACGCTCTACCGTGTGGATCCTCCTCCAGCCATGCACTAAATTACTCACTTTCGCCGACATGTGGGACAGCCAGCACCTGGGTCCAGCAGCCATGCACTAAATTACTCCGTAGTAGAGTGATGGTAGACTACCTCGATCGAACCACCGTAGTAATGCCCAATGAGCCGTCAAATCACAAAACCCCCTCCTTTCCAGCAGTAAGTTGGACGGACGAAGCAACCATCATTTCACTCTTCTCTCTCAGCTTCCTCTCTTGAAGAAAATCCCCACTCGCTTCGCTTCTCCCTCATCTCGTTTGTCCTTTCACTCTTCTCTCTCAGCTTCCTCTCTTGGATGGACGCCGGAGCACCGGACGACGTGATGTCTATAGCTCTGGACAAAACCGTCGAGGCTCATGGTACGAAGAATCGCAAGCACCCCACCGAGACTACCGCAGACAAGCTCAAAGCCATCGCCATGTCCAAGTCCCCCTCTCCTGGATCTCTCATTAAGCATGTCCAGGTAATGTCTCTTGTTGACGATCTTTTTCTCGATCTTGATCGTGTTTTTTCATCTAACACGCTGTACTAGTACTGGTAGTACAACTTTCTGGGTGATCTTGCATGTGATTTTAGTGTGCCAAATGACGGTCCTAAATTCCTCTTTTTACCAGAACATGCGAGACGTTGACACTGATTTCTTATAGATTAATTTCAACTACTCCCTCTGTCCCAAATTTCTTGTCTTAGATTTTTCTAGATACGGATGTATCTAATACTAAAATGTGACTTTATACATCCGTATCTAGACAAATCTAAGACAAGAATTTTGGGACGGAGGGAATACTTTATGAACATCAATGCTACCTTTTAAGAGGGTATATTTGCCTTAGTAACTTGTGTTATGGATATTACATGTAATCCCTCTGCTCTCATGCCTTTGAAGACATGTTCTAGTGTCTTTGTTCACTCATTTCTGTGCGTATATGTAGTCATATATGGAGTATAATATCAAAAATCATCTTATATTTCTGAACGGAGGTAGTAATAAAATATGGTTTCTGTTTGAATTAGAACCAGGTCCGCGGTGGAGATGAAGTTCTCAAAGTCATGCCGTGTGAACTGGAAGACCTGTGTTGACACTAGATTTGGCACGGTCAATAACTTATTTAAGATGGCCTCAAATGGAGAAGTGATCTACATGGAAGAGTTCCGTATTATTGATATGAACATCATTGAAGTTTGGGTCATCACCTTCCGATTTCATCTTGAAGGCCGAAACTATGCTCAAAATACTAAGATCTTATATTCTGAGTATAGTTTGGCCTATTAGGCCCCCAAGACGACCTCAAATGAAAAAAATGATCTACACGGGTTGTCTTCGTCTCGTTGAAACGATCGATTTTGATATAAAAATTGTCCAATTCTGAGCTCGTATGCAAAAGTTAGAGCAATCATAGTGCAACCCTGTCACGAGGCGAGATGTGGCGCGCCCCACCAGACACATGTCTGATCGGTAGCGCGAGGGAATAGCCTATTTTGCGCAACCGATTTAACCCTCAAGATGACCTCTGATCAGAAAACCTTCAACGTGAAAGTTGTTCGTCTCGTCGATGCGGTCTAGATTTCTTTTGGGATCGTTTTCATATGAGATGGTTTACCACCACAAAAAAGACCCGCAAGGTGCAGCCAGTTTAAACCGAACAGTTTTGGAAAGTTCGGATAAAACCAATCCAAATTTGACTAGGGTTTTGGACGTGAATCCAAGACTTTTCCTTGCACGGGAAGTCCAGCCACCTCTTATATATCTAAGGGGTGACGGCCGATTGAACAACACACAATCGATCAAATCATCTATCACTTTTTATCTTTTATCTTTTCTCCCTAACCCTAGTTCTTCTTCTTCCTCGTTCTTCGTCTGTTCTTCTTGTTGCAGGGAGGCGAACCTCGAGGCCCTAGGGGTGACCAGGTCGACCTAGGGCAGCCCATAGCTGCCACGCGCCCTGACGGGGTCCCTCCCAGGCGTGTGGGGTTTCGGGTCCTCAAAAGCACCCACCGGATTGCCTTTACCTTTATCTCTCTCCCTTGTTCTTCTTCTTTCTCGTTCTTCGTTCGTTCTTCTTCATTGCAGGGCGACAAACCTCGAGGCCCTAGGGGCGGTCAGGCCGACCAAGGGCAGCCCAGCCGCCACGCAACCTGACGGAGTCCCTCCCGGGCGTGTGGGGTTTCGGGTCTACAAAAGCACCCGCCGGATTGTCTTGCGTACCGCGCTTCCGGCGGGTCTCCTTCGACGTGAGCTACGGTGCATCACCCTCGGCGTTGGAGGTACACGGTGACATGTTCGTGTGCGAACACACTTTTTGGCGACTCTGCTGGGGAAGAAACTTTGAACAGTCTCCGGCCCGTTATTGCTACGAAGAGATCGTCATCTAGGGTTTGCAATCTACAAAGGTAATATGAGTACCCAATTCCCTACTGTAGATGCAAATAATGCATATGATGTTACTAGATTGTTCAATGATTATACTCTATCGTCCAGCCCTAGTTTTTCAATAAGGCATCTAATTATGTGCATAGGCCGATTCAAAGTAATTTACATGTTCCAACTTCTTATGATACTAGTAACATACAACATATGTATCCTAACTCTCATGCATTGGCAACCGCACAAATCCATATGCAGATGAACAACATGATGGGTTCGGTTAATCAATTTGCAACACCTCATGTTAAAATTTCCAATAGCATAGAAGAAAGTGTTTCACCTTTTTATTCATCAGCAACTAATTTGCAGTGTGTGAATCCAACCTTGCCGATGGATGGGAGAATTGGCCATGCTACTACTAGCTATTCCGCCAGTTACCCTCAACCATCATATGCTACACCTCATTTTAGTAATTTTTCAGCATCGTATGCAACTGTAGATGTTCATAATTCGGCCCCGCATCTTCATGGTCATAGCCGAATAAGTGAAAAGTTTACAGGAACACATGTGCCGTCATCAAATATTGTAGCATATAATGCATACTCTATGCAATTCGAGAATTTCGGCAACACTCACGAATCATTGCCAAAAGAATCTGAAAGTATTGTGGAGCAATCCCTTCCAGAAGTGCTTGTGGCTGCGTTAAAAAAGAGCTTGGCACAAAACAAGAAAATTAGTGCTCTTTGCCTTGAACAATATGAAAAGGGGTTGTTTCCTGATTATGCTGCAATAAATTCTAGAGTTTTGCAAGAAGATGAAACTACATGCATTGATATAATTGGCGAAAGAGCATATGGTTATACAACAGTGCATACACCTCCTCCTAGCACCGCAGCATACTATACATCCCCTACACAATTGCAAAATTTCGGCAACACTAACACTTCATTGTCGAAAGATTCTAAAAGAATTGGGAGGCAAACTAATCTAGAGCAGGCTGGAATTGAGAGGGGAGTTAAAGCTTTGCGTGATAGGGTGCAGGTACTTCGCCAAGAGAGAATTGATAGGGAATTGGCTCAAAGAAAAGAAGCCTTGCCAATTGATATAACCGGCAAAAAGAATTATGATTCGGAAACTAAAAGTGCTTCGGTTGAAAAAGCCAAATCAAGTAGTATATATTCCGAATCCATCAAATCCAAAGAGGCAAACATTGTTGAGAAAGGGCATGGGAAGTATAACAAGACAACCATACTTGATTTTTCTGAAGTTAATGGAACCTACTTCCTGCTCTATGAGTTTTGTGCCATAGAAATTGGTGAGCTTCAAGAACAAGAACAAGTAGCCGAAGAAAGTTTGGTGGACGAAGATCTTCAAACTAATGATGCATGAAACCAAGAGAAAGATGATGACAAGGCGTTGGGGAGCTATCCGAAGGTGGAGAAAGATATTCTTCAAGTCACACCATCATCATGCTCTCCCAACATATTTCAAGAGGTATGTCTAGCAAGTAAATTACCTACTTTCATATTTAGTCACAACTTTATTGTTGATGCATCTATTAGAAAAATTCTAATAAGTAATTTTCAAAGACCAATGAAGAAGAGCAATTTACTTGTTAGCAATAAAATTGTTACTAAGCATATCGGTCAATATATTGTACCATTCAAAGAGTACGATAGTGACTTATCACTACAGCCAAAGCTTTTCCCATTGCTTTATTTAAAGTTCATATCTAATTGGGTAGCTTTGCTTATTTCTTACTTGGCTTACACTTGGTCTCAATTCAGACATGTATGTTCTAACTATTTTCGTTTCAGAAATTTAAAGCCAAGGTTAAAATCCTCTGAGCAAACCGATGCCAATACAGTTTCTTATCCAAAGACAACGGAGATAGAGTGCAAAACACAATGCATAGCCGAATGGGGTGATGCAAAATCTGAACCATTCGTTTGCTTAACTCCAAAACCGTTCTCACAACATGATCGGCTAGAAAACAAGAAGTATACCTTCAATTCAAGCATGTGTGATCAAATATTTGATTTGTTGCTGAAAAATAATTACATTACAATTCTTGATCACCATGTTAAGCCATCAATCCAAGGACAAATGTATTGTAAGTTGCATGATTCGTCCAAGCATAATTTTGAGGATTGCAACATGTTTCGTCAAATAGTTAAATCAGCCATTGAAAAAGGACGATTGAAGTTTGTTGAAATACCAAGAGATGACCAGTCTATTCCGATTGGTCCTGATGGCAAAAAGTTTTTGCATCGGCTGCTTCAAGCCGATCCATTTAAAGAGAAGGTAAAAACTGCAGGTGATGGGATCAAGCTTTCAAGTAAAGAAGTTGTTGAAGAGCATAATGAACATAATCTTAATGGCGAGAATTCCATCGAAGCTACGATGGAGACGCCAATGACTGGGGGGCAGCAAGAAAATCCAATGATCGATGAAAGCAAACCAAAAGAAAACAAAGGCCGAAATAAGCGCAAGTGTAAGAGATCAAAAATCACCTTCGCTGTACTATTGGATAAATATCAAAAGATGATTGAAGAGAAGAATGCTTATCGGCCAAATCATGCAAAGAAACCAAGATCACCCCCAAGGCGTAAATATGAGGATCGGTATTGTCAAAGTGAGAATTTTAATGCGACATATTCATATCCTTATTTTGGGCCGCCAATGCCAATGCCGTGGATGCCTCCCTATGCTCATATAGATCCATATTCCTCATGGGACAGGTATGATACAAGGGCACATTCTCCATCTTATTTTAGACCATCTCACCAATATTATGCGGCTCCAAGAAGATCAACATTTGAACAATCACATGTTAAAGACCGTTTCAATCATAATGAATCGGTCCAGAGCTCAAGGAAGAAGAAAGAGGTGGTAAAGCAAGTTTACCGTGTGAAAAGAGATGGTCGTAAGTGTGCTACTTCAGATTTGATCTCAAATAACAAAGATCCAATGAAAGTGTTGACATTGGCTACAAAAGGCAAAGAAGTGAAGCAATCAATTGATAAAAATCAGAGTGCCAAATCTGAAGAAAAGATGTTTAGGGTGCACAAGGCCCAAAACGAGTTGCCATTGGTTGAAACAAAATCATAGCCGACATGCTCACTCGGCTTATCATATTGGCAAGAGAAGAAATTACAAAATCTTAGTGCACAAGAGCTGACAAAGAAGAACATGGCATGGGTTCCCAAGAAGATCAATCAAGATAGAAATGATGTGCATGCTTCTATTGCAACAAGTACAATAAAATTCAAGAAGGAAAAGAATGAAAGCAACAAACAATTTAGCCGGAGGTGCGCATCACAACATCAAAATCTTCGGTTAGCACATCATCCATTTTCTTCAACCATGCCGTTGATGCCTTTGCCATGGAATTCATCCCTAGGTATGATCAATTACCATCCATGGATTTATTTTGATCCATGGATGCAACATAATTTTCTATATCATGAGAGGGTATTACCAAATTACTATACATATGGTTAGTTACATTGTTGCTAATACAAAGGGGCCGAAATATTGTATTCCTATTTTATTTGTTTATTTCGGCTATACATAATTTGGTGGGTGAATTCTACATGGACCTCATGTTAATGGCCGATATTTATCTATCGCCCTAAGAATATGTCAAAGCATGGCCAGTGTAGTATCCTAACACTGTCCTTAGTTCAATTGGAGACCAAAACAAGCATCATGTCGCTTAAAATATTTTTTCACGATAATCAAAGCCGAATATAAAATTTTATTCGGTTTCGAGCTTTTGGTTGCCATAGGTGCTATACATATTGAGGCTTTGGGTGATTCGTAATGAGTAGTACAACAAATATCCACGGGTAATCAATTTTTTGACGGATCACTTATAGTTTATCTTGGGGTATGTCTAGATGCAAAATTTACCTTGGGTTGCATTAAAATTGTTCATATATTTCGACATGTCAATTGAAGAGAGTTGGCATAGCAAGCATCCGGCTACCATGTCCATCATGGTGTATTGCATATCTATCAATAGCCGATGCTTATTCTTGCCAACATAGATAAGGCCGAATTGGAGCTCACTACCTCGGCCACTAATGAAACTTTTATGCAGACAAAGTAAGGATTCGAGAAAGTTCATTGTTGATTATCTACAAGATCCTAGCAGAAGGGTGGATAATATGGTTGATGGATGGTCTTGACATGCATACCTATGGAACTTCATAGTCAGATTAATGAAGTTGAGAAAGTCACCCAAGCTTGCATAAAAATATTCACACAAGCAATGGCCGATATAAACTTATCGTCCTAAGCATATGCAAAATGGCCGATGTAGTGTTGACATCGTCCTTAGAGCAAGCTATGTGCAAGTTATTTTTCGGCACACAAGCTTTGCCGAAAAATAGGGGGGCATGTGTTGACACCAGATTTTGGCACGGTCAAGAACTTATTTAAGATGGCCTCAAATGGAGAAGTGATCTACATGGAAGAGTTTCGTACTATTGATATGAACATCATTGAAGTTTGGGTCATCACCGTACGATTTCATCTTGATGGCCGAAACTGTGCTCAAAATACTAAGATCTTATATTCAGAGTACAGTTTGGACTATTAGGCCCCCAAGACGACCTCAAATGAAACAAAAACGGGTTGTCTTCGTCTCGTTGAAACGATCGATTTTGATATAAAAATTGTCCAAATCCGAGTTCGTATGCAAAAGTTAGAGCAATCAGAGTGCAGCCCTGTCACGACGCGAGATGTGGCGCGCCCCACCACACACATGTCTGATGGGTAGCGCGAGGGAATAGCCTGTTTTGCGCGACCGATTTAACCCTCAAGATGACCTCTGATAAAAAAAACATTCAACGTGAAAGTTGTTCGTCTCGTTGATGCGGTCTAGATTGCTTTTGGACTCGTTTTCATCCGAGATGGTTTACCACCACAAAAAAGACTTGCAAGGTGCAGCCAGTTTAAACCAAACAGTTTTGGAAAGTTCGGATAAAACCAATCAGAATTTGACTAGGATTTTGGACGTGAATCCAAGCCTTTTCCTTGCACGGGAAGTCCAGCCGCCTCTTATATATCTAAGGGGTGATGGCCGATTGAACAACACATAATCGATCAAATCATCTATCACTTTTTATCTTTTATCTTTTCTCCCTAACCCTAGTTCTTCTTCTTCTTCGTTCTTCGTCTGTTCTTCTTGTTGGAGGGCGGCGAACCTCGAGGCCCTAGGGGCGATCAGGTCGACCTAGGGCAGCCCATAGCTGCCACGCGCCCTGACGGGGTCCCTCCCGGGCGTGTGGGGTTTTGGGTCCTCAAAAGCACCCGCCGGAATGCTTGCGTACCGCGCTTCCAGACGGGTCTCCTTCGATGTGAGCTGCGGTGCATAACCCCCGGCGTCGAGGGTACACGGTGACGTGTTCGTGTGCGAACAACCTGATGATGAGTTCTACTACTGAACTATCCAGCTGTTGTGTCCTTGTCGCCACGTGTCCTGAACTAGTGTTTTCCTGTAGCATTGTTGTCAGGCGTGTTCTCGAGGCTGTACTTGACCACAACAATTTCCTGGCTGTGCCTTCGATTACGAAGGGTGTGGTTCTTGTAAAGCTTCCCAACAAATCTGATGCGGCCTGTCTTCACCATCATGTTTATGAGTGGAAAGACCACTCTGTTAGGTTCTCCAAGGTTGACAAGATGGTGATGGTGCATGTAGACATCTCACACGAAGTCCATGGCCTAGTCAGCTATGCGGGGTTCATCACGTAGGTCGGTGGCAAGAAATAGTCTGCAGAATTTAGTTAGTGCAACTTTGCTTGTCTGTAGTAAGTACTATTGTTCAGTACTTGATTTGTGTTTGTGAACCCTATATTGTTTATTACTACTGCCGCTTTTGGTGTGTGGTCTGTCCTGAGAACGGTCTATGTTAATGTCTGTCCACTCAATTCAGTCTGTATATTTTGAAGTATCCATATCATATTTTTTGTGAGGATGGTTTATCAATTATGGTTACACTCCAATATCTGTATGCGTTGTAGGGTTTATCGCACCCACCAGGATTTCCAGTCCCATGGATGTTCGGTCCATACGATTTGTCACGACCTTTGGACTGTCCTGCTTGCGGGAGTAGGTGGGGCCCCTACATGCCACGCGTAGTTGGACGATCAATCTTTTGTTTAGTACTTCAACATAGTGATTTCCTGGTAAGGATTCACTCGTGTCACATCAAGTAAATCTTATTGATTTACTGTCTAAATCTTATTTATTTAATGTCATGTTTTCTTTCTTTTCCTACAATTTTACGATGGAGGTTTTGCCATGTGAAATTCATCACAGAATAAACCGTTTGGTTTGCTCTACGTTGGCTATTTTTTTGCAGGTTTCACTTCTTATGTCGTGTCAGTAACGAAGGCACTGTCCATCACTTATATTACTGGAAAAAATTGGATTAGTCTATTTGTCTGAGTACAAGCTGAATCCCTATGATGAACTGCAGTTTGGTTTAACAAAAACGCCACAATTAGTCCTTCTCGCGTTTAAAAGAAATGAAGAAAAAGATGGATCATAGTCGCAGATCCTAGTCAAGTTAGAAAGCTGATCAAAGCAGACCAGACACGATCGCCGTTGTCTCGCACAGATCGAGCACCAGGAGTTTCTCTAGCACTAACGGCGGCAGCAGCTCAGTCTGATCCAGCTTAGGATTGGGCACCGACCGTGTCAGCGGATGAGTCTGATCTACCAGAGGATCGGGCATCGACACCGGCACCAGCTCTACAAGGAGCACCATCTCCGGCAGAAGCGGCGGCTTCGGCACCTGCACCAACACTTGCACTTGCATCTGCTCTGGCCCGTTCAGTGGCACCGGCAACAGACTGGGCTACAGTTCGCACTTCATATACCAAAGTCCTTACAAAAACCGACATGTTCACCTTCTCGGTAAGCATTGACCGCCCAAGTAGTTCGTTCTTTTTTCTTTGCATGTTGTTTCACATGATTCACTGTGTTCATCTAACTGTTTGGGTATGTCTTCTTTTTTGCAAACAGAGAATTCCTAGAGCAACGAGGGAGTCATTCAACAATCCGGGCGACCGCGGCCAAGTTTCTCTTACCATGCGCAGCCATGGTGTGAATGAACCTGCTCAATATACCGTAAGAACAAAGGATGGTCACATGATGATTGATGCTAAAGGATGGTCAAGGTTCAAATCTAAATCATATCTTGCAGTGGGGGATGATGTGAAAATCGAACTTTCTCGGCAAGGAGAGCTGGTCCAAATCAACTTTGAAATTCTTCAGTAGCAGCACGCAACTGCCGAACTGATCTATCCTCCGAGAGATTTTAATGTAATAATCTGGCAGGGTTAAACAAGTGTCCTGTGTGTATAAGTAGTACGACAATATTATTTATCACATGGTATATCGTTGATAGAATTGCAACTCTGATTGCTGGTTAGCAACTGTCGTTCGATTTCATGCCAATAGCTGCCGTGCTTTATTCAATTTTGTGTATTCGCCTTGGGACATCATCTAAAACCAGCACCGTACCGATCGCTTGGAATATGAAAAGCGTTGAGGTAGAACACATGGGCCCCCAAACAAGCAGGGTCGGCCTGCGGTCCAAAGTCCAGAACCGTGAGCCTATCTGAGTACTATATTCTCAGTTGAACCCCCATAAAAAAGCTGAACCCCCATAATGCCCGTGCGTTGCAGAGGGAGTATATTTCTCGGCAAGGTGAGCCTGTGATATAAAATATTTGTATATTTCTTTACAGAGGGAATATCTCTCTGTCAAAATATATATTTATGTGTAACTAGTTACTCCTGTCTTTGTACTTCCTTTCGCTAATATGTGGGGCAACTGGCAACGGGGTCCACGTGTCATATGCACAAATTAGAGTACATAACTTCACGGTGGACACACCCTGGTCATAGCGCCGCAGTAATGCCCAATGAGTCGTCAAATCACAACCCCTCTTTCCAGCTTTAGCAGTAAGCTGGACAAACGAAGCGGCAATATTTCACTGGGCCTGAATCCCCTTCTCCCTCGTCTGCTTGTTCAGAGAAAACCCCCTCTCGGCGATTGCATAGGGTTTTCTCATGGAGAACCAGGTACGAATTCTTCATCCATCCTCGATAAATCCAAGTCCCTTGGTCGCAGGTAATGCTAGGATGGCAGCCGCCGCCATTGATGCATTTTTCTTCCTACTGAATCTAGTGTGTTTCATTTGCAGTGCCCAAAGTGCGAGTACCCTACAGGTTTCTGCGCCCTCGGCGAGACACCACACTTGTTCCTTCTCATCCTAACACAGCATTTTGAAGCGCGCATAGTATGTTCCTAGAATCCTCTTTTCTATCCGGGAGGGTGGGTTTTTTTAACATGTTCTGTTCTCATATTATTTTTCCTGCAGTGTATTATTTGCTCTGCCAGAACACATGTACTCAAGATGCTCGGCCTTGCCATAACTGAATACACTAGTTTAATGGTCACAGTGAAGACAAGCCATGGATATAAGTTTCAAGTTGGGTTCATGAACCAAGAAGATCGCTGCTTTTTTTATGGCCGAACTTGGATAAACTTTCTCAAGTGTTACAGACTGAAAGTTGGCGCACGAATGTTGATGGAAATAGCAGAACCTGGTCTCATCTTCACTGCGATCTTCCACCCCGACGTCGTTCCAATTGTTCATCCATGTTAGTTTTGTATCTGGTTCTTGCTTATTGCCTCGATTACTTCTTGATCCACCTATTATGTCTAACTAATCATAATTTAACTTTAGAAGTAGCAACGAATCTCTCATGAAGATGCTACTTCTAACTAATATTTTCTTATAATTGGTGGCACATGTAGGTTTTTTCAGTGTTAAGTAGTCTGCTTGTTTGTTACTCTGTAATAACTCAGCTGTTACTAATGGCACTGAAGTTGACTGGATCGACATCCACAAGTTCCTACACTTTATTGATCGTCTTGAGGACCTTGTGGGGCGTTTCAATGGTGGAAGGCCACGTGGCATATGTGTGCCACTACTGCACTCGTTGAACAGGTCCAACTGTGTCGAGAAACTTATGGTATGAACTGTTTTCTGTTATATATGTTGTTCATAAACTATTGCTTATACACAGTTTTATAGTTGTGATCTTCTTGAAACAGGAACTGCCTAGTTCTATTGTTCCTATACAGATGCCTGACCATGGTCGGGCCAGACTTGCGCTTGGTCACGACATGATGTTTATGTCAACCTACTCAATTGCCCTTGGAGGTGAAAAGATACTTATTCATGGGTGGTCTCAAATAATGAAGGCCCATCCATCTTGGAGAATAGGACAGAAGATTATGTTCATGCTTTTCCATGGCTCTAAAGAGAATATCCTGTTTATTGACCACTTTGCGAGATGAAGCAGCTTTCAGAAGGTTGTGGATGCGCGGGGAGGCGCCTGTGTCAGGACCCCGATTCCAAGTCACATCGATCTAGCTGGTAACACCTCATATCACTTTGCGGCCTCACGCACGGTATCCCCACGGGTGTCGCCTTACCAAGGCCCAGGACCGTTTGCGCCTTTTGGCTCATGTATATGATAGTGTCGCTAGCATCCATATGACAGAGAACCCGGGACGACATGGCTAGTCATGAACCCAAAGCGGCACAGACCTATGGGGAGAGGCATACATGAATCACATCGAGCATGTCGGTCAACAGCGTGTGAATCCGGGCTGTAGCACTGGGCTAACAGGACTCCGGATGTCACCGCTTGACATTTCCCCGATGGGACAGACATAGGAACGAAGGGAAACACATGCCGGCCAGTCAAGTGTCCTGAGTAGTAGTGCTGGGCTAGCAGGACTCCGGTAAACCGGGCTGTAGCGGACTACTATGGCTCAAGGAGCACAAGACTACATTTCCCCATAAGAGAGGTTGCCAAGGATAAACAACTAGATTGTCAGATCCCACACATACCAAGCATTTCAATCATACACACAATATGCTCGATATGTGTAAATACAACATGGCATCACAACAAAACTCTACAACTCAAGTACTTTATTTAAAGGCTCCGGCGAGCCATACATAACATGTTCATACAGGTAGGGGTCACAAGACCCGACACTCAAGTCATACAAGCATACAAGCACATGCGGAAGAAAATAGTCTGAGTACAGACACTAGAAAGAAAGAAGGCTTGTCGAAGCCTGTCTAACTACATAGGGCCCTCCATGGCCAGAATCACCACCTGGGTGGCAAGTTACTCATCGATGTCGAGGTCTACGTAAAACCCATCGGAGGGGGCGGTGTTGTCGTCTGAAAACAGTAATTAAAGCAACATGGGTACAAAGGTACTCAGCAAGTCTTACAACAGATCCTACTATACATGCTCATTCTCAAGAAGGTGGTGGAGTTATTGCAGCAAGCCAGCTTTGACTCTTGGCTAAGCTATCCTACGAGACACTAGTGTAAAATAGTTCTCGCACACGAGTCCACTAATCACCAACACAATACTCAATCGGGGATCCTCCCTCGACATCCTAAGAGAGGGCCATCCTCGGAACTCACACTTATCTTGAGTCTTTTAGTAGTAACCATTAACTTGTCTATGAACTGTATAGGCAACCAAGTAGTTCTTTACCGCGGACGCGGCTATTCGAATTGATGATGTTAACCCTGCAGGGGTGTACTTCTTCATACACGCTCTCACCACTTATCGTCGTTTACACGACAGTACTCGGCAACCTTCAAGCGGAAGCCCAACGAGGGTGTCGGCCACGACCTACCTAAACACACAAGTCTCTAGTCCAGGTTTATCGCCTATCCAGGTTCCATCCGCAGGGAGTCTGGCCGAGGTTTCCACATACGACCCCGAACAATGTGTACAGGGTCCCGAGACGCCAAACGGGCGCCCGACATACCCGGCCACGGTGTATCTACCGCATCATAGCCCACCCCTAGGGTCAGCGCTACGCACGGCCGCCAGCACAAAACCTACAAACACTAGAAACTAGTTGCAACTCCTGGACAGAGTACTAGAGTGGTTAAGAAGCCGAGAGGGTCAATTAAGGATCCCAATGCATGGTAGTAACTGATTCTTAAATCACACATACAGATCTCAGTTCTTAGGGACGGCCTCAACAAAACAACCCACCATGTACTTCTACATGGCCTCTCATCGATACCTTTACCAAATCATGTTCAACACATCCCTCACATTACCGACGTAATCATTTCACTCTAGCCCATCACCCAGATGAACCAGACCTGACACAACTCTAAGCATAGCAGGCATAGCATGGTAGGAAACACATACATGGCTCAATCAACTCCTACACATGCTAGTGGGTTTCATCTAGTTACTGTGGCAATGACAGGTCATGCAGAGAATAAGGGTTCAACTACCGCAACACACAGCAGTTTGAAACGTTGTTGTCTTAATGCAGTAAATGAGAGCAGAAGCGAGAACATGGGATTGTATCGATATGATCAATGGGGCTGCTTGCCTGATGGAGTAGTAGTAGGGTACTGCCCTTTAGTTGGATACTCGGAGATATCCTCGGAGGCAGAACCTACCACGAAAGGCACCACAAAACACAATCATCACTTGGCAATATGCAACAATATGATGCATGCTATGACATGGCAATATGAGGTGTCCTGCCTAATGCAATGTGAAACAAGTTGGTTTGGGTCCATTTGAATCAAAGATTCAAATGGAAGATTATGTTCTTAAGCATTATAAGTGTATTAGCTTGTTTCACCTAAACAGCAAGGTTAAAGTGTTTTGTCATGCATGAAACCATTACAGATGGAAAGATTGAATTTTTCTGATCAAATTTCATATATAAATATTTGCATTTGGAGTTACAGATTAAAAGTAATGAATTTTTGAAGTTTGCAATATTTTCTGGAATTTCCTGTATAAGAATAATTCCAGTAATTGAGTTATTGCGTCAGCATTGCGTCAGGGTGACGTCAGCAGGTCAAAGGCGACAGCCCAGGTCAAACCTGACCGGTGGGTCCCGTCTATTAGTGTAACAACTAACTAACAGAGTTAGTTAGTGTTACGTTAGCACTAATCTAGATTAGTTAGGGCCTGGGCCCACATGTGAGTGAGTCAACCCATTAACTAAAGTAATTAGCGTAAACTAATCTAATTCTAAATTAAACAGGGGCATGGCCCACACGTCAGTGACCCTGGGGGGGGGGGTCAAACTGGGTCAGCGGAGTCAAACTCGCCGGCGTTTAGCCGCTGGCGAGGCCAGACACGGCGGGGCGGTGCGGGTTTTGCACTCCGACGACCAAATGGACGGCGGAGACCTCCTACGCATAGCTGGGAGCAAGCCGCGTCGAGTGGTGGCAATGGCTGGGCTTAGGGTCGCCAGAAACGACGCCGACGACGAGCGTTGCGGCTGCCGGAGTTCGGGCGAGGGTGAGCTTGCCGCTAGGAGGCACGGCGAGGAGCGTGCGGGGGTGCTACGGGCTCCTGCGAGTGCGGTGAAGATGATGACGTGCTCGGTTGCGACCCAACGTGGCTGTGGCCATGATGGCGACGTGCGGTGGCGGCAGCGGGTGCGGCCGAGCTTGGTGCGGGCATTGCGGTGCTCGAGATGGCAAACAGAGAGGATGGGGAGGTGATTGAGCTCACAGCGGTCACGTCGGAGCAGTCGGCGAGGTCGAGGACAAGCTGGTGCTGCGGTGAAGGCGAAGGGGATCTCCGACGGCCGGAGTTGGGGAAGACGGGGTCGAGGCGACTCTAGAGCGGGCGAGCGCTCGGAGCTCGGCCTGCCCAACGTAGTCGACAACGGCGGAGCTCGTGGACACGGTGGGGCGGCGTGAGGACGACGGAGGGTGCGGCTACGTTGATGGTGCGGCGGCAGGGGCGTCGGCCATGGTGGGAGAGGGCGAGGGAGAGAGACAGAGGAGTGAGCGAGGTGTTTGCCGGGTCGGGGCGGTGATGTGGAGCTTGCCCAAGTGTCCAGGGGTGAGGGCGGCAAGCAGCTGACGTGATTGCGAGCTCGCGCACGCCGGCGTCACCTCCCTGCCTGCCTGGCGGGGATGAAGCAGCTGGGTGGCACGGGCCAGCACAGTGCTGGGCTGCCAGGTGGGCCGGCTGGTGGCTTTGCCAGGTTAGTTTCCTATCTCTCTCTCTTTTCTGTTTTCTATTTATTCTGTTTTGTCTTTTGAAATAGTAACAATACTATTTCATTTAGGAAAAACCTGGAAATATTCAGAGGCACATTTGAAAATATTCTGAACAGCCTAAAATTACTTTCAGGATTATTTGCGCATTTTAAAATATTTAAAGGATTTAAATTGCCCAAACGCAATTAATAATGAATTAATCCAATGACCTTATCATTACCTAGAAAAGTGTGCATCATTTTTGTCAAAGGTTTTAACCCAAAACAATAAGGGTGGACATTTTAGAAGGGCATTCCAGGTTCATTGAAAAAGTTTTTAGTAAACCCTAGTTGTTCCAGGGGGGTGGCGGGGGTTCTATCATCCCCATTTCAGTTTTCTGGGAAAATAAACATGATGCAACACTCTAATGCATGAACTAGCTAGGGTGTGACAACTCACCCCCACTCAAAAGAATCTCGTCACGAGATTTAGGATCCGTTGGGAAGAAGGTGGGGTAGTCGAGTCAAAGACGATCCTCCCTTTCCCAAGTGGCTTCCTTTTCAGAGTGGTGTGACCATTGAACCTTAAGAAACTTGATGTTATGGTGTCGAGTGGTACGCTCAGCTTGATCAAGGATACGAACGGGATATTCCCGATATGAGAGATTATCTTGTAGATCAAGCGTTTCGTGGTCCACTCCACGGATAGGATTCGCGAAGCAACGCCTGAGTTGAGAAACGTGGAATACATCGTGAACTCTGGAAAGATGCGGAGCTAGTTCCAATTGGTAGGCAACTTCTCCTCGTTTGGCAAAAATGTGAAAGGGTCCAATGTAACGAGGAGCCAATTTGCCTTTGATACCAAAGTGATGGGTTCCCTTTAACGGAGTAACCCGAAGGTAAGCCTTCTCGCCGACTTCATAAGTCATGAGCTTATGTTTACGGTCATATTGGCTCTTTTGACGAGATTGGGCTGTTTCTAATTTCTCACGAATAACGCAAACATCCGGGCCAAAGAGTTGTCTTTCCCCAGTTTCTGACCAGTTAAGAGGCGTTCAACATTTTCGTCCATAGAGAACTTCGAAAGGAGGTTTGCCCAAGCTAGCTTGATAACTATTATTATAAGCGAACTCCGCGAATGGAAGGAATTTCTCCCAATCCATTCCGAATGAGATGATAGAAGCTCGGAGCATATCCTCCAGGATTTGATTTACTCGCTCTACTTGACCACTTGATTGGGGGTGGAAGGCGGTGCTAAAAGAGAGACGAGTTCCCATAGCATTTTGGAAACTTTCCCAAAATTGAGAGGTGAAGAGACTCCCATGGTCTGAGTTAATTTCCAAAGGGACACCATGAAGAGACACTATTCGGGAGATGTATAGGTCAGCTAGCTGGCTAGCGGTGATACTCTCACGAACAGGTAGGAAGTGGGCTACTTTGGAAAGACGGTCGATTACGACGACGATAGCATTATTCCCTCTCTTGGTCCTGGGAAACCCAGTAATGAAATCCATATTGATTTTATCCCATTTCCATTCAGGAATAGCCAAAGGTTGAAGGGTGCCAGCAGGCCGTTGATGCTCTGCTTTGACACGACGACAAACGTCACAGTTAGCAATGTATTGAGCAATTTCTCTCTTCATCCTAGTCCACCAAAACCTCTGGCGTAGGTCTTGATACATCTTAGTACTACCGGGATGAATGGTGAGAGGGGATTCATGAGCTTCCTTAAGGATCAGTTGTCGTAGTTGTTGTTTATTGGGAACCACCAGGCGGTTCTCAAAGAAGACAACACCTTGATTGTTCGCAGAGAAACACGTAGCAGCTGCGCTAGCAATGTTCTGCTTGATCCGAGATATTCCCTTGTCATACCGCTGGGCGGTTACGATCTGATCCATAAGGGTCGGTTTCACCACCAAGGTAGATAGGAATCCTTGAGGAACAATGTGAAGGTTAAGCTTACAAAATTCCTCATGGAGAAGTGGTTGACCTTGTTGTAACATCAAGTTGTTACAATAAGATTTATGACTTAGCGCATCAGCCATGACATTGGCTTTGCCCGGGGTGTAAGTTATCCCTAAGTCGTAATCCGAGATCAACTCGACCCAGCGTCTTTGCCTGAGATTCAAATCCGCTTTGGTGAAGATATATTTCAAACTTTGCTGATCAGTGAAGATCTCGCAACTATTACCGAGAAGGTAATGTTGCCAAGTTATAAGTTCATGGAGTACAGCTGCAAGCTCTAGATCATGTGTGGGATAGTTTTCCTCATGTGGGTGTAATTGCCGTGAAGCATAGGCAATTACCTGACGATCTTGCATGAGTATGCAACCTAGTCCTTGTCGCGAGGCGGCGCAATAGATAATAAAGTCCTTGGAGAAATATGGTGGTACCAGTACGGGAGCAGATGTCAGGCGTCTTTTTAGTTCCTGAAAGCTGAACTCACACTGTGGGGTCCACTCAAACTTTTTATCTTTCTTGAGGAGTTCAGTTAGAGGTTTAGCAACCTTGGAGAAATTCTCGACGAAGCGGCAACAATAGCTCGCTAAGCAAGGAAGCTCCGAACTTGCTTGACCGTTTCAGGTGGAGTCCAATCAAGGACAGCTTGAACTCGCTCGGGATTGACAGCAATACCCATACCAGAGATTACATGGCCTAGATAGGTCACTTCTGGCAACCAAAATTCACACTTGGAGAATTTGGCATAAAAGCGATGCTCTCGAAGTTTCGTCAATACCAGCCTTAGATGTTCGGCATGTTCTTCCTCGCTCTTGGAGTAGATGAGTATATCATTGAGGTATACCACGACGAATTTATCCAAATACTCCATGAAGACCGAGTTCATTAACCGAGAGAAGGTGGTTGGGGCACTGGTTAAACCGAAGGACATAACGGTGTACTCGTATTGGCCATAGCGAGTAACAAAGGCCGTTTTGGGGATGTCTCCGTTTTTGATTTTGATTTGATGGTAGCCCAACCTCAAATCCATCTTGGAAAAGATTGAGGATCCAGTGAGCTGGTCATACAGATCGTTGATCCTGGGGAGCGGATACTTGTTCTTGATAGTGGCCAAGTTGACAGGTCGGTAATCTACAACCATCCGATCTGTTCCATCCTTCTTCTTGACGAAGAGGACGGGGCAAGCCCAAGGAGAAGAACTAGGACAGATGAAACCCTTTTTCAAGGAATCATTGAGTTGGTTCTTAAGCTCGGCTAGCTCTAAGGGTGCCATCTTATAGGGTCTTCTAGAAATTGGGATGGTTCCTGGAACAAGGTCTATCACGAACTCGACATCCCTGTCAGGTGGAACACCTGGCAATTCTTCTGGAAAGACATCCAGAAAGTCTTGGACTACCGGAATATCTTCAAGGTCTGGAAGGGGGTTGGCATTTAGGGAGTAAAGCTGGTGCTTGGCTACTCGAGTTAATACATTGAATGTCTTGCCCGATGGGTGAGTAAGTTGAATAGCTCTAGTAGAGCAATCAATCTTAGCATAATGGGCTGACATCCAATCCATACCCAAGATGATGTTTATGTCCCAGGACTTGAGAGCTATTAAAGATGCAAGGAAGACAAGTCTATCGACAAGAATTTTATTCCCATGGCTTACTCTAGAGGTTTGCCATCTAGAGCCAGGGGTTTGAACTTCCATGGTAGTGGGCATGTCACAGAATGTCGTGTTATGCAATCGAGCATAGCTCTCAGATATGAATGAATGAGATGCTCCAGTAACGAAAAGAACAGATGCCGAATGGCAATTAACAAGGAGCATACCAAGGAGGACGTTAGGATCATCATGAGCCGCCTCAGCTGAGACATAGTTGACATGGCCACGTGTAGTGGTGGCTGGCTTGGCGTAGAATGTCTTTCCCGCTGGCTTACCACGGCCAACGGACTTTCCAGACTGGTTGGGGTTGTTGTTCTGGGGACACTCTCGACTGTAGTGACCCGACTCTCCACACTTGAAACATGTCACAACATTGGGGCGTGGAGCAGCATTTGCAGCGGGGCCACCATAGGGCTTAGGCGGTGCAAACTGCTGGTTGGGGCGAGGGGCCTCAAAGGATGGCCTCAGAATGAACCGGGGTGGCAGCGCTGTACTTGGAATCCACACCCGGCGCTTCTGAGATCCAGAGCCGGATGAAGAACCAAAATCACGAGAGTGCTTGCGTGAAGCATCATAGTCAGCCTGGCCTGTCTCAGCACTGATGGCTTTATTGACCAACTTCTGGAAGGAGGTGCACTCGTGCAGACGAAGATCGCGGCGAAGCTCGGGGCTAAGTCCCTTGTGGAACCTTGCCTGCTTCTTAGCGTCGGTGGATACCTCTTCAGGAGCATAACGTGCCAGATTCCCAAACTCACGACTATAAGCATCCATAGTCAGTCTGCCTTGGGTGAAATTGTAGAACTCTTCCCTCTTACGATCCATGAGACCTTCTGGGATGTGATGCTCACGGAAAGCCTCACTGAATTCAGCCCAAGTAGTGATTTGGCCGACCGGGCGCATAGCCTCAAAGTTTTCCCACCAAAGGCTAGCAGGGCCTTCGAGGTGATAGGCAGCATAGGTAACCTTATCAGCTTCGGCTACGTTGGCAGAACGTAGCTTGTGGGTGAAGCTGCGAAGCTAGTCATCCGCGTCGAGGGGCTTGACGGAATGATTAAACTTTGGTGGGTACAACTTGATAAAGTCATTTATTGACACCAAGTCGTTTTGTTGATGACGTGCAGTGTCCTCCTCAATCCGCTCCAGCAAGCGGTTAGTCTCACGCTTTTTTCTTTCTGCCTCGAACATAACTTCGGCCAGAGAAGGCGGGTGAGGCAGATTCTCACCCCTAGCTGCACTGGCTTCCCCCTGCTCCGGGGCAGCAGGGTTGTTGCGGGTGTTGACCATCCTAGGAAAAACAAGACAATGGTTTAGACAAGGACGGCACAATCTTGGCAAGGATGTGCAGAATGTAATGGATAACATGGAATGCTGAGATGTTCATTGCACGACATGGTAATATAGAAACAGCCATATATATATACCATTGGTCATACACACCGTACATAGTTTAGTACAAGCTCAGGCTAGAGTACAACTACGGTGAAAGACATTACATCTCATCGGAGGCATTCCAAGCTCCTATACATTATTTTTCTACACCTCCGGAGCATGATACACACCAAGTCGTATCCCACGGTCACGCAGGACTGTGGAGAATACAACTATTATAGTACTAGTGAAACTACTACTAGCTCAGACGGCTCCGTAGTAATCCTCATAAAAGTCACCACCAAAACCTGGAAGCGGAACATGATCATCTGGGAATAGACGGTCCTGTGGAGCTTGCGGACCATAGGGACTCGGATGTGGCCTTGGTCCCAGAAACGGTGGCAGACAGGGACCATGAGGAGGGGTGATGCCTCCTACATCACGCCACTCCATACAATCTGGCAATCCAGACCACACAGGGTACATGTCCCTCAGGTCCATGTATCCTGCCTGCACAGCAGGTGCAAACCGAGTCAAAGTGGCCCAGTGATCAGAACGAGAGTTGAAAAGCTCCATACGCAAGGCCTGATTTTCGCGGTCCTTATCCTCGAGCATCTCGGCAGTGGTGCGGAGTAGTGAGTCCTCATGTGTAGAGTCATAGTACAAAGCCTAGTAGTACCCCTGTGCTCTAGGGAGTGAGGCTGGCATGTAGCAGAAATCGGTGTTCTGAAGCGAGGCAGTCCTAGCTCGAATGATAGTCATCATTGAGTAAGCTTCATCCTGCACAAACATCTCAATAGTAACCCCAAGCCCATAAGAGCAGTGGAGGGGTTCAGTGGCTCCAGGATAAGAGGGATATATCCCGACGGTACAAAGGTAGTGGCTCTGGTTGAAGTCTTAGAACTGCTCCTCGACGGTATATTCCGGATACCATCGATAGCCTGTCTCGACCATCATCGAACCAACGTGGCCGTGTGACCGGGTACATCGAGGCACCGGGTCAGACGAACCACTTGGTTCTGGGAACGGGTGGCCATCTGAAAGCACAGAATAATGCAAAGGCATTAGAATTTCTAGGAGAAATCGGACAGCATAACGGTTGTAAATGCTCAAAAAAGATTTGAGACATTCACAACAGTTTGCAAAACCACTCAACAACATCATATCAAGGTTCTGGTTCAACTGACAACATACTAAAAGTAGTAGAAACTATACAGAGGCTTGTAACAACAATCCTATAAGCTACTACGGATTAGTAACACGTGAACTGATAGAGAGAAGAGAGCCTAGTCCTTAACCCATGTAGAATGAGAAGAGAATGACTCGGATCAAAGGGCATAAGGTAAAGGAGTAAAAAGATCCTTACGTTCCCTTCCACAATCAATTCCCCTACATATAACTAAAGCATTTCAAGACTCTACATCGACCAGTTTGGCTCAACAAACCTACAGGCAGTCCCTCTCTGATGCCAACCCTGTCAGGACCCCGATTCCAAGTCACATCGATCTAGCTGGTAACACCTCATATCACTTTGCGGCCTCACGCACGGTATCCCCATGGGTGTCGCCTTACCAAGGCCCGGGACCGTTTGCGCCTTTTGGCTCACGTATATGAATAGTGTCGCTAGCATCCATATGACAGAGAACCCGGGCCGACATGGCTAGTCGTGAACCCAAAGCAGCACAGACCTATGGGGACAGGCATACATGAATCACATCGAGCATGTCGGTCAACAGCGTGTGAATCCGGGCTATAGCACTGGGCTAACAGGACTCCGGATGTCACCGCGTGACATTTCCCCGAAGGGACAGACATAGGAACGAAGTGAAACACATGCCGGTCAGTCAAGTGTCCTGAGCAGTAGTGCTGGGCTAGCAGGACTCCGGTAAACTGGGATGTAGCGAACTACTATGGCTCAAGGAGCACTAGACTACATTTCCCCATAAGAGTGGCTGCCAAGGATAAACAACTAGATTGTCGGATATCACACACACCAAGCATCTCAATCATACACACAATACGCTTGATATGTGTAAATACAACATGGCATCACAACAAAACTCTACAAATCAAGTACTTTATTTAAAGGCTCCAGAGAGCCATAGATAACATGTTCATACAGGTAGGGGTCACAAGCCCGACACTCAAGTCATACAAGCATACAAGCACATACGGAAGCAAATAGTCTGAGTACAGACACTAGAAAGAAAGAAGGCTTGTCGAAGCCTGTCTATCTACATAGGGCCCTCCATGGCAAGAATCACCACCTGGGTGGCAAGTTACTCATCGACGTCGAGGTCTACGTAAAACCCATCGGAGGGGGCGGTGTTGTCGTCTGAAAACAATAATTAATGCAACACGAGTACAAAGGTACTCAGCAAGTCTTACAACTGATCCTACTATACATGCTCATTCTCAAGAAGGTGGTGGAGTTATTGCCTCTTGGCTAAGCTATCGTACGAGACACCACTGTAAAATAGTTTTCACACACGAGTCCACTAATCACAAACACAATACTCCACCAGGGATCCTCCCTCGTCATCCTACGAGAGGGCCATCCTCGGTACTCACACTTATCTTGAGTCTTTTAGTAGTAACCATAAACTTTTCTATGAACTGTATAGGCAACCAAGTAGTCCTTTACCGCGAACGCGGCTATTCGAATAGATGATGTTAACCCTGCAGGGGTGTACTTCTCCATACACGCTATCACCACTTATCGTCGTTTACACGACATGTACTCGGCAACCTTCAAGCGGAAGCCCAATGAGGGTGTCGGCCATGACCTACCTAAACACACAAGTCTCTAGTCCAGGTTTATCGCCTATCCAGGTTCCATCCGCAGGGAGTCTGGCCGAGGTTTCCACATACGGCCCCGAACGATGTGTACAAGGTCCCAAGACGCCAAACGGGCGCCCTGCATACCCGGGCACGGTGTATCTACCGCATCATAGCCCACCTCTATGGTCAGCGCAACGCACGGCCGCCAACACATAACCTACAAACATCAGAAACTAGTTGCAACTCCTGGAAAGAGTACTAGAGTGGTTAAGAAGCCGAGAGGGTCAATTAAGGATCCCAATGCATGGTTGTAACTGATTCTTAAAGCACACATACAGATCTCAGTTCTTAGGGACGGCCTCAATGAAACAACCAACCATGTACTCCTACATGGCCTCTCATCGATACCTTTACCAAATCATGTTCAACACATCCCTCACATTACCGACGTAATCATTTCACTCTAGCCCATCACCCAGATGAACCAGGCCTGACACAACTCTAAGCATAGCAGGCATAACAAGGTAGGAAACACATAAATGGCTCAATCAACTCCTACACATGCTAGTGAGTTTCATCTAGTTACTGTGGCAATGACAGGTCATGCAGAGGATAAGGGTTCAACTACCGCAGCACACAGTAGTTTGAAACGTTGTTGTCTTAATGCAGTAAATGAGAGCAGAAGCGAGAACATGGGATTGTATTGATATGATCAATGGGGCTGCTTGCCTGATGGAGTAGTAGTAGGGTACTGCCCTTCAGTTGGATACTTGGAGATATCCTCGGAGGCAGAACCTACCACGAAAGACACCACAGAACACAATCATCATATGGCAATATGCAACAATATGATGCATGCTATGACATGGCAATATGAGGTGTCCTGCCTAATGCAATGTGAAACAAGTTGGTTTGGGTCCATTTGAATCAAAGATTCAAATGGAAGCTTATGTTCTTAAGCATTATAAGTGTATTAGCTTGTTTCACCTAAACAGCAAGGTTAAATTGTTTTGTCATGCATGAAACCATTACAGATGGAAAGATTGAATTTTTCTGATCAAATTTCATATATAAATGTTTGCATTTGGAGCTATAGATTAAAAGTTATGAATTTTTGAAGTTTGCAATATTTTCTGGAATTTCCTGTATAAGAATAATTCCAGTAATTGAGTGATTGCGTCAGGGTGACGTCAGCAGGTCAAAGGCGATAGCCCAGGTCAAACCTGACCGGTGGGTCCCGTCTGTCAGTGTAACAACTAATTAACAGAGTTAGTTGGTTTTACGTTAGCACTAATCTAGGTTAGTTAGGGCATGTGCCCACATGTCAGTGAGTCAACCCATTAACTAAAGTAATTAGCATTAACTAATCTAATTCTAAATTAATCAAGGGCATGGCCCACACGTCAGTGACCCTGGGGGGGTCAAACTTTGTCAGCGGAGTCAAACTCGCCGATGTTTAGATGCCGGCGAGGCCAGACGCGGCGGAGCGGTGCGGGTTTTCCACGCCGATGACCAAATTTACGGCGGAGACCTCCTACGCGTAGCTGGGGCAAGCCGCGTCGAGTGGTGGCAATGGCTGCGCTCAGGGTTGCTGGAACCGACGCCGGCGACAAGCGTTGCGGCTGCCGGAGTTCGGGCGAGGTCGAACTAGCCGCTAGGAGGCACGGCGAGGAGCGTGCGGGGGTGGTACGGGCTCCTGCGAGTGCGGTGAAGATGATGACATGCTCGGTTGCAAGCCAATGTGGCTGTTGCCACGACAGCGACGTGCGGTGGCGGCGGCGGGTGTGACCGAGCTTGGTGCGGGCACTGCGGTGCACGAGAAGGCAAACGGAGAGGATGGGGAGGTGGATGAGCTCACGGCGGTCACGTCGGAGCAGTCGGCGAGGTCGGGGACAAGCTGGTGCTGTGGTGAAGGCGAAGGTGATCTCCGGTGGCCGGAGTTGGGGAAGACGAGGTCGGGGCGACTCTAGAGTGGGCGAGCGCTCGGGGCTCAGCCTGCTCGACGTAGTCGATGATGGCGGAGCTCGTGGACATGGTGGCGCGGCGCGAGGACGAAGGATGGCGCAGCTACGTCGACGGTGCGGCGGCTGGGGCGTCGGTGATGGTGGGAGAGGGCGAGGGAGACAGACAGAGGAGTGAGCGACGTGTCTGCGGGGTTGGGGCGGCGCCGTGGAGCTCGCCCAAGTGTCCAGGGGCGAGGGCGGCAAGCAGCTGACGCGCTGGCGAGCTCGCGCACGCGGGCGTCACCTCCCTACTTGCCTGGCGGGGACGAAGCAGCTGGCTGGCATGGGCTAGCATAGTGCTGGGCCGCCAGGTGGGCCGGGTGGTGGCTTTTCCAGGTTAGTTTCCTTTCTCTCTCTCTTTTCTATTTTCTATTTATTATGTTTTGTGTTTTGAAATAGTAAAAATACTATTTCATTTAGGAAAACCCTGAAAATATTCAGAGGCACATTTGAAAATATTCTCAACAGCCTAAAATTACTTTCACGATTATTTGGGCATTTTAAAATATTTAAAGGATTTAAATTGCCCAAATGCAATTAATAATGAATTAATCCAATGACCTTATCATGTCCTAGAAAAGTGTGCACCATTTTTGTCAAAGGTTTTAACCCAAAACAAAAAGGGTGGACTTTTTAGAAGGGCATTTCAGGTTCATTGAAAAAGTTTTTTGTAAACCCTAGTTGTTCCAGGGGGTGCTGGGGGTTCTGTTATCCCCATTTCAGTTTTTTGGGAAAATAAACGTGATGCAACACTCTAATGCATGAACTAGCTAGGGTGTGACAACCTAGGCCTTGTCCTGGGGCTTGGTGGCCTCACCCTTGGTTAACTATAGGCAAAGTAGCACTATTCGAGGCGTGCTTTGTATGGTTGAAGCTGTATAAGTACTCATACTGCTTTCAACTTTGGTTGTTAAGTGCCCCTGCTTGTTTCAGTTAAGGTTGTTAAGTACTCCTGCTGCTTTTACAGCCTGTCGTGTTTCTTTAGTCCTGTCTTCCTCCAGCCGCCAAAACCAAACCAGTGGCGGTAGGGCCGCCTGCTTCCGCCTCCCATGGCTGGCTGCGCCTCAACACACGCATCGACGCCACACCGTCTCCTAAATCGTTAATGCCGACGTCCTCCACACACTTTGGTGCCCTCGCCGCGGCACCGCCCTCTCGCGTTGTCAACATGGTCAACAAACAACAGGAATCAGCAGAAGTACGTGGAGAGGATGACAGTAGGGGCCCACCACATCAGCGTATGGAAAAATAAAATGCTTCCTCCTAGTGTTTTCGTGACATCTGGGACCCACGACATTGTGAGCGTATATAGTCAATAGACAAGAGAACAACACAAGATCGGCTGACACCTGGGACGTAGCTACTCGAGCAGTATTTTTTTGTTTCGTATTGTTGAGACGGAGCAGGGTTTGAACTGGGCTGTGGCCCGTCTAGCCCAGGCTTATATTTTATGTTCACCATGTGACCAGCCCAACTATTTTTTCTTTGTGAAAATGAGCCCAACTTATTTTTTCTGAAGAATACCCAATCCAGGCCTACTTATTTTTCTACGCCCTGATGGGCTGCAACTCTTTCAAGACACCTGCAAATCTTGAAAGTAATATGAAATGGGATGTAAATATAAAAACAGATGATAAATTAGCAATTACTTTATAATTTCTAAAAAAATTCACATTTTCAGATTCCTATTTCACTGGGCATTAACCTAATTTAAATATATCTTCAAAGTACTTTAAATGTGGCTCGACATTTCGGTATTAAAAATAGTTTGGAACCCATAGAAATATGTGAAATTGGCCCTGGCCAACCAAAAAAATGACTGCAATAAATTGAATAAGAAGTTGCCATGAGCTATATATAAATTATTAAAAAAAGAGGGAGTGGTTTGACTTGTGGGCCTGTTTAGTTGACGCGTATGCAAGATTTTTTAGTTATTATATACGTCAACGAACTATTCTAGTAGACGTAACCGTTGGATGTCAATCCAATGGCCGTTGTGTTTCTTCAATCTCTGATCTTCTTGCTCCAGCCGCCAAAGCAGCGCCGGCGGGACCGCCTACTCCTGCCTCCCGTGGCTGGCTGTGCTGCCGCGCAGGCCTCAGCGCCCCCTACTACTCCCACCACTGGCTAGGGCATCCCTCTACTCACCCACACCCCCTGTTATTCTATGGCGACGGCAGCCTCACACTACAGCCGAACCGGTGAACCCTCATACTCCTCTCCGCGCGGGCTTCCACTACCGCGTCTTCCCCGGCTCTGCGTCGTCCCCTTCCTAGGCCTCACCCTCGTCCACCGCCGTGGTTCTCTCGGCATGGCGTGGTCAATGTAGTCAATGACCGACTTCCATCGGAAGAGTACTGTACGTGGAGAGGCTGACAGCTGGGTCCACGGCAGCCGCAAGGAAGTGCCTCCTTATTACGCGGAAAATAATTATTCCTCCACCCGACAACAGGGACCCACCGGATGGGCCACCAGTATTTCGCGAAAAAAACATTTCCCCCTGACTGCTAGGATCCACAGGACGGTCCACTGTATTTCAC
>NC_057800.1:291554982-291560664 GCF_018294505.1 Triticum aestivum
CGGACCCACTGGAAGTGCCTCCTTATTATGCACAAAAAAATGAATACCCCCCTGCTAGCTGGGACCCACCTTGGTGGGAGGCTGACTTGTGGGCCTACTAAGTTGACTGGGATGGAGGCCTTTGTCAACTTTAGTCAATATATCAACAATTCTAGATCCGGTGACCGTACGATGTCCATCCAACGACCATAGTGCTTCTTCAACCTCTGGTCTTCTTGCTCCAGCCGCCCAAAGCAGCGCCGGTCGTGCCGCCTGCTACTGCCGCCCGTGGCCGACTGTGATGCCGTGGAGGCCGCACCACCCCCCTACTACTCCCACCGCTGGCCAGGACATCCCTCTATGCACCCACACCCCCTGTTATTCTGCGGCGACGGTAGCCTCACACAGCAGCCGAACGAGTGAACCCTCATACTCCTCTACGCATGGGCATCCACAGGCGCGTCTTCCCCGGCTCCGCGTCGTCCCCTTCCTAGGTCTCGCCGTCGTCCACCGCCCTAGTGCTCTCGGCGCAGCGTGGTCAACGTGGTCAAGGAATGGCTTCCATCGGACGTGGATTGTACGTGGAGAGGCTGACAGCTTGGTCCACGGCTGCAGCAAGGAAGTACCTCCTTATTACGCGAAAAATAATTATTCCTCCACCTGATAGCGGGGACCCACCAGACGGTCCAACGTATTTTGCAAAAAACGTTTCCCCCTGACTGCTGGGACCCACCAGCTACATCTTCGCACGCAAGGAAGTGTGTCCGGAAAAAACGATTCGCCCCCTGACTACTAGGACCCACCAGCTACATCTTCGCACGCAAGGAAGTGCGTCCAGGCAAAAAAATGATTCCCCCTGACTGCTGGGACCCAGCAGCTGCACCCATGCAAGGAAGTGCGTCCGGGCAAAAAAAACAAAAACAAAATGATTCGCCCCCTGACTGCTGGGACCCACCAGCTACATCTTCTCAGGCAAGGAAGTGCCTGACAGTCGGGACCTACCTAGTTGAAGCATACGTAGCGTTGCCATTCTGGTCGCGAATGTGTACGTACATATATACTGGTCGATGTAGAGGCGCGCACGTCTCGTAGTAGAGGCGCGTACGTATCGTAGTAGAAGCGCGCACGTAGCATGTACGTACATACATACGGGTAGCGGCCAACGTGCAAGAAACAAAATACGGCCACGTACATTCATACGGGCAGGGTCTCGAACGCCTCCTCGCGCATACGTACAACCAGGGCTTGTGTACATGGCTGGGTCGGAACGGAGAAACAGCGTCGTTATTGTGTTCATGGGGAGGCAACGGAATGCGCCGTGTTCATCGGGAGGCAACAGAACGCGTGGGAACCAACCGGCTGGGTCGGAACAAAATGCGTGGTCGTGTTCATCGGGAGGGCTTGTACGGAACAAGCGATGGAAATGAGGCCTGGCGTACCGCAAAACGGAGGAAACGGCCTTGTGTTCGACCGGCCACGTTCGAAACGGGATCCTGTTCATCGGGAGGGGTCTGGCGTACCGCAAAACGGAGGAAAACGGACCTCCTACGGTTGAAACGAGGGTCCTGTTGATCGGGAGGTGTGTGGTGCTACCGCATTAAGCACTGCATTGGTTTTCCCCGGAGAGGAAGGGATGATGCATGAAATTAGCGTAAGTATTTCCCTTAGTTTTTGAGAACCAAGGTATCAATCCAGTAGGAGGCTACGCGCGAGTCCCTCGCACATGCATAAAACAAATAAATCCTCGTAACGAACGCAAATAGGGGTTCTCAATCCCTATAGGGCCACTTACGAGAGTGAGATCTGATAGATTTGATAAGATAATAAATTTTTGATAATTTTATGATAAAGATGCAAAGTAAAATAAAGGCAAAGTATATAGCAAAGTAAATAACTAAGTAGTAGGAGATTGATATGATAAAGATAGACCCGGGGGCCATAGGTTGCACTAGTGGCTTCTCTCGAGAGCATAAGTATTCTACGGTGGATGAACAAATTACTGTTGAGCAATTGACAGAATTGAGCATAGTTATGAGAATATCTAGGTATGATCATGTATATAGGCATCACGTCCGAGACAAGTAGACCGACTCCTGCCTGCATCTACTACTATTACTCCACTCATCGACCGCTATCCAGCATGCATCTAGAGTATTATGTTAAAAACAGAGTAACGCCTTAAGCAAGATGACATGATGTAGAGGGATAGACTCATGCAATATGAAGAAAACCCCATCTTGTTATCCTCGATGGCAACAATACAAGACGTGCATTGCTTCCCTTACTGTCACCAGGAAAGGACACCGCAAGATTGAACCCAAAGTTAAGCACTTCTCCCATTGCTAGAAAGATCAATCTAGTAGGCCAAACCAAACTGATAATTCGAAGAGAATTGCAAAGATAACCAATCATACATAAAAGAATTCAGAGAATATTCAAATATTATTCATAGATAGACATGATCATAAACCCACAATTCAGCGGCCTCAACAAACACACCGCAAAAAGAAGATTACATAGAATAGATCTCCACAAGAGAGGGGGAGAACATTGTATTGAGATCCAAAAAGAGAGAAGAAGCCATCTAGCTACTAACTATGGACCTGAAGGTCTGAGGTAAACTACTCACACTTCATCGGAGGGGCTATGGTGTTGATGTAGAAGCCCTCCGTGATTGATGCCCCCTCCCGCGGAGCTCCGGAACAGGACCCAAGATGGGATCTCGTGGATACAGAAAGTTACGGCAATGGAATTATGGTTTTGGCTCCGTATCTGATCATTTGGCGGTACGTGGGCATATATAGGAGGAAGAAGTACGTCGGTGGAGCAACAGGGGGGGCACGAGGGTGGAGGGTGCACCTGGGGGGTAGGCGCGCCCCCTACCTCGTGGCCTCCTGTTACGTGTCTTGACGTAGGGTCCAAGTCTCCTGAGTTGTATTCGATGAGAAAATCACGTTCCCGAAGGTTTCATTCCGTTTGGACTCCATTTGATATTATTTTTCTTCGAAACCCTAAAACAGGCAAAAAGCAGCAATTCTGGGCTGGGCCTCCGGTTAATAGGTTAGTCCCAAAAATAATATAAAAGTGGATAATAAAGCCCAATAATGTCCAAAACAGTAGATAATATAGCATGGAGGAATCAAAAATTATAGATAGGTTGGAGACGTATCAAGCATCCCCAAGCTTAATTCCTGCTTGTCCTCGAGTAGGTAAATGATAAAAAACAGAATTTTTGATGTGGAGTGCTACTTGGCATAATTTTAATGTAATTCTTCTTAATTGTGGTATGAATATTCAGATCCGAAAGATTCAAGACAAAAGTTCATATTGACATAAAAATAATAATACTTCAAGTATACTAACAGAGCAATTATGTCTTCTCAAAATAACATGGCTAAAGAAAGTTATCCCTACAAAATCAAATAGTCTGGCTATGCTCTATCTTCACAACACAAAATGTTTAAATCATGCACAACCCCGATGACCAGCCAAGCAATTGTTTCATACTTTTTACATTCTCAAAACTTTTTCAATTTTCACGCAATACATGAGCGTGAGCCATGGATATAGCACTATAGGTGGAATAGAGTGGTGGGTGTGGAGAAGACAAAAAGGAGAAGATAGTCTCACATCAACTAGGCGTATCAACGGGCTATGGAGATGCCCATCAATAGATATCAATGTGAGTGAGTAGGGATTGCCATGCAACGGATGCACTAGAGCTATAAGTATATGAAAGCTCAAAAAGAAACTAAGTGGGTGTGCATCCAACTTACTTGCAATTTGAGGAAGCCCATCATTGGAATATACAAGCCAAGTTCTATAATGAAAAATTTCCACTAGTATATGAAAGTGATAACATGAGAGACTCTCTACTATGAAGATCATGGTGCTACTTTGAAGCACAAGTGTGGTAAAAGGATAGTAACATTGTCCCTTCTCTCTTTTTCTCTCATTTTTTATTTGGGCCTTTTCTCTTTTTTATGGTCTCTTTTCTTTCTCTTTTTTTATTTGGGCTTCTTTGGCCTCTTTTATTTATTTTTCGTCTGGCGTCTCATCCCGACTTGTGGGGGAATCATAGTCTCCATCATCCATTCCTCACTGGGACAATGCTCTAATAATGATGATCATCACACTTTTATTTTTCTTACAACTCAACAATTACAACTCGATACTTAGAACAAAATATGACTCTATATGAATGCCTCTGGCGGTGTGCCGGGATATGCAATGATGCATGAGTGACAAGTATGAAAGAATTATGAACGATGGCTTTGCCACAAATACTATGTCAACTACATGATCATGCTAAGCAATATGACAATGATGGAGTGCGTCATAAACGGAACGGTGGAAAGTTGCACTTCAATATATCTCGGAATGGCTATGGAAATGCCATAATAGGTAGGTATGGTGGCTGTTTTGAAGAAGGTATATGGTGGGTGTATGATACCGGTGAAAGGTGCGCGGTATTAGAGAGGATAGCAAAGGTGGAAGGGTGATAGTGCGTATAATCCATGGACTCAACATTAGTCATAAAGAACTCATATACTTATTGTGAAAATGTACAAGTTATCAAAGCAATGTATTACGCGCATGCTCCTAGGGGGATATATTGTTAGGAAAAGATCATCGCTCGTCCCCAACCTCCACTCATAAGGAAGACAATCAATAAATAAATCATGCTCCGACTTCATCGCATAACGGTTCACCATACGTGCATGCTACGGGAATCACAAGCTTCAACACAAGTATTTCTTAAATTCACAACTACTCAACTAGCATGACTTTAATATCACCATCTCCATATCTCAAAACAATTATCAAGTATCAAACTTCTCATAGTATTCAACACACTCATAAGAGAGTTTTATTATTAATCTTGCATACCAAGCATATTAGGATTTTAAGCAAATTACCATGCTATTAAGACTCTCAAAATAATCTAAGTGAAGCATGAGAGATCAATAGTTTTGTAACATCCCAAATTTTCAATTTGGAATGTTATACATTAGATCATCATTGCATATCATATTTTATTGCTTTCTGGTTGATCCTAGAAATTCTATGCAACTCAAGGACCCTCGGAGAGAGTTGGGGATTTCGTTATTTTTCATATTTGAGTTTTTCTCAAATTCTGAAAATAGGATCATTTGATTTTATTTATTTTATCTTCAATTATTTCTATTATCAAAATATGAGAGAGGGAATAAAATGACTTTCCCAAAATAAAGAAATATTGAGGATTTAATAAAAAATCAAATAAGATTTTATTTTGGTTTTATTTGCTATTTTATTTGAATTTAGGAAAAACTGCACGTTTTCAAAAACTGCATTTAGAGCCAAAAAATGTTCATCCTGTTCTAAATATTTTATTTAGACGGAGAAAATTTGTTTTGGCATTTTTAGATTTTTATTTATTTTTCTAGAATTCTTTTAGGTGCAGCAAAATTGTTCAAAAAAGAGGGACCCACGCCCGACTGGGCCAAGGGCCCAGCCGAGCCAGGCCGGCCCAAGCCGCCGTCGCCGCCTTCCCCGCCGGACTCGGAGAGGAGTCCGAGCCGGAGCCGCGCCGCCCGTCGCCCCCTCCCCCAAGTCAATCCCATCCCCTCTTAAATAGTCGCCCCGCCGCCGCCCTCTCATCACCCCGCCGCCCCGCACCGCAGCCCGCCGCCGTCTGCGCCGCCGCACGCCGCCGCTGCC
>NC_057800.1:291561022-291645729 GCF_018294505.1 Triticum aestivum
AAGCGCCGCCGGAGAGCCGCCGCCGCTGAGGTAGTCGCCGGCCGGTTTTTGGAAAAAACCGATTTGGTTTTTTTGAAAACCCTAGTTTCTGTTTTTAAAAAAAATAAATATATCGGTTTTTTTCCGGTTTATTTATTTAGCGAGCGCCCGTTCGTCCGTTCGTCTTAACGACCGCGTTTTTCGTTTAGTTTCTGTTAACGAATGTTCGTTTGTTAACTCTTTGTCATTTTTCTTTTCTCGGATTAAATCCGCGGTTTTTCTAATCGCGATCTCTGATCCGATGTTCGTTCTAGTTTAACTTTTCGCTCATTTATCGGAATCAGGCGATTCAAGCGCCTGGAGTTTTGTCTCGAAACCCTCTTTCCGTTTGACCAACTCAAACAAGTTTTTGCCACTGTTAAAATTGCCTTAGACCCAGAATAGTAAATGAAGCTTGTTTTTCTTGTCGTTTGTCTTTCGTTGCTTCGTTCGTTTTGATTCTTTTTGCCAACCGGAGTTCTTAAGTTGAACTTTCTGGTTAGTTCTCTTGTTAGAGTTTTACCTGTGCATTAGTTGAGTACTTATTGTATGTTTGTTTGTTTGCGATAGAGTACCCGGAGTGCGCCGCTTGCTACTTTGAATCACTAGGTTTCCCGGATCATTAGCAAGGTAAGTAACACTTTGATCATACCTCCTACTACCCAGTTTTATTGCATTAGATCAATCCTCACACATTGCATGATTAGGATCTAATTAAATTGTGGGTTTGGGGAGTAGTTGAGGTAGAACCTATTACCTGTTTACTATCAAACCTTTGGGAGTTACTCTACGTTTGCTTATTATTGCTATGCTATGATAGTAGACGTGGATTGGGTGAGTGTATCCATGACAGATGTGAGCTTTGTTAATTAATGGTTTATTTAAGGTGGCAACCTAAACACACATCTGGGTGGATTGAGGCACCTGGGTATTCCAGCGATTGCCTGTTTTCTTTTGGACCGCCACCCAGGATCAAAGGGATCATGAGATTATTCATACTAGAAACTTCCGTGTGCAGCCACAAGCTACTATGGGCTCTAGCATAGTTTACTAAGTCGTGCGAACTCTTACAGTGGTAGACTAGTAGATGTAGGGGATGTAGGTTGGTATGGTCTACCCGTTCGTAAGGTGCTAGCGCTTCTGAAAGGCTATGTCTCGGTCATCCGTTTCTCAAGCACCATGCAGTGCGAGAAAACCAACGGAGGAGATCGAGTCTTGTGGGGAAAAGTGCGCAAACCTCTGCAGAGTGTATAGACTAATCATGGTTAGCCGTGTCCCCGGTTATGGACATCTTGAGTATCTAGAACCTGGATTATCATGTGAATCTCATCATGTTACTCTAAAGTTAATTGTTGGGTTTTTAATGATGATGCTTAATTGGGGATTGAGAATGCTGTCAACCATTCTCAATGTTTAACAACTACCATAATAGTTAAATAAAATTTATTCCTTTGCAGTAGGGAAAAATTGGCTTTATGCAAAACTGTAACCATAGAGCTTTCCACCAGCCATATATGCATATAGAATAGCCTTTTATTCCATTACTCTCTCTGTGTTACATTGCCAGCATATTCCATGTGCTGACCCGTTTTGGGCTGCAACGTTAATGTTGCAGACTTTTCAGACGATGATTAAGATGCTATTAGGTCGTGGTTCTATAATCAGTGATGTTGTTGGAGTTGATGGACTCACTTATCTTCCAAGCCTTCCGCTGTTATTGTTATTAGATGGCCTTAAGCCATATTTATTGTAATAAGTTCTCTTTTGAGACACTCGATGTAATAAGTGTGTGATTGCTACTCTGTTATAAATCCTTCAAGTACTGTGTGGTATCAGCATTACTAATCTAGGGATGACACCGGAGCACAGAGATTGGACCGTTTGAGGTCTGGTCGCTACAAGTTTCTATAAAACAAATTCACCACCGTGCTCTAAAAGATATAAGTAAAGCAATAGAGCAAAATAATATAACTCAAAAGATATAAGCGAAGCACATAGAGTATTCTAACATAATCCAAATCAAGTATGGCTCTCTCAAAAGGTGTGTACAGCAAGGATTATTGTGGTAAACTAACAAGCAAAGACTCAAATCATACAAGACGCTCCAAGCAAAACACATATGATGTGGTAAATAAAAATATAGCTCCAAGTAAAGTTACCGATAGAAGTAGACGAAAGAGGGGATGCCTTCCAGGGCATCCCCAAGCTTTGGCTTTTAGGTGTCCTTAGATTATCTTGGGGGTGCCATGGGAATCCCCAAGCTTAGGCTCTTGCCACTCCTTGTTCCATAATCCATCAAATCTTTACCCACAACTTGAAAACTTCACAACACAAAACTTAAAGTAGAAAATTTCGTGAGCTCTGTTAGCGAAAGAATACAAAAGACCAGTTCAAGGTACTGTAATGAAATCATTCTTTATTTATATGGGTGTTATACCTACTGTATTCCAACTTCTCTATGGTTTACAAACTATTTTACTAGCCATAGATTCATCAAAATAAGCAAACAACACACGAAAACAGAATCTGTCAAAAACAGAACAGTCTGTAGTTATCTGTAGCTAGCGAAAGATCTGGAACCCCAAAAATTCTAAAATAAATTGCTGGACGTGAGGATTTTATCTATTAATTATCTGAAAAAATAATTAACTAAATATCACTTTCCAAATAAAAATGACAGCAGTTCTCGTGAGCGCTAAAGTTTCTGTTTTTTACAGCAAGTTCAACAAGACTTTCCCCAAGTCTTCCCAACGGTTCTACCTGGCACAAACAATAATTAAACACAAAAAACACAACCAAAACAGAGGCTAGATAATTTATTTATAACTAAACAGGAGCAAAAAGTAAGGAATAAAAATAAAATTGGGTTACCTCCCAACAATCGCTATCGTTTAACGCCCCTAGCTAGGCATAACAAGCAAGAATAGATCTAGGTATTGCCATCTTTGGTAGGCAATTCTTCAATGAGGCATCTACCATCTTTAGGAATTTCTTTATTTTTATTAATTATCAAACTTTTAGGCACAAGATCGAAAAAGTCATTTGTAACAAATGGTTCCTTAATGATAGCAAAAAGATTGGGTTGAATACTTATAGATTTGAGATCTGCATTTTCCTTACTAGATGATTCACCCTTATTTTTAGGAACGTACATAAGCTTGGTATCTTTAGTAGAAGGACTTGGAGTATTCTTTACAGAAGAAAAAGCGGTTCCCAAGTTGGTAATAATATTCTCAAGTTTATCGATCCTAATGGAATCGTGATTTATTTTCTCATTAACTATGGGTTCCTTTTCTTTAATATCTTTCAAAGTAACTCCTACTTTAGATCCATATTGAGAGATTCAGCTGTGGATCTTTTTATCCAAATTTTGAATTAACTCTATGGTAGCAACCTTGTTTTCAATAATTTCAAGCCTTTGCATTACATTCTCCAAAGTTAATACAGTTCCATTAACCAAGAGAGGGGGTGAGCCAAATAAATCTATCATAGCATTATAAGAATCAAAAGTATGGCTACCCAAAAAGTTCCCTCCGGTAATAGTATCACGAAAAGAATGATTCCAAGGAGTAATGCCTACATAAAAATTGCGAAGGAGAATGCAAGTAGATTACTTCCTAGTAGATCTATTTTGAGCATTGGAAATTCTATACCAAGCATCTTTTAGATTTTCACCCTCCCTTTACTTAAAATTTAGAATTTCATTCTTGGGAGACAACGGAGAAGATAAGGGACTGGCCATAATGACAAGCAAGCAAACTAACACACAAGCAAACAAAAAGAAAGCATACAAAAGGAGGCAAATAGAGAAAGAGAGGGAGGATAGAGAGAGAGAGAGGGCAAATAAAACGGCAAAGGTGAAGTGGGGGAGAGGAAAACGAGAGGCAAATGGCAAATAATGTAATGCGGGAGATAAGGGTATGTGATGGGTACTTGGTATGTTGACTTTTGCGTAGACCTCCCCGGCAACGGCGCTAGAAATCCTTCTTGCTACCTCTTTTAGCGGTGCATTGGTTTTCCCCGAAGAGGAAGGGATGATGCAGCAAAGTAGCGTAAGTATTTCCCTTAGTTTTTGAGAACCAAGGTATCAATCCAGTAGGAGGCTACGCGCGAGTCCCTCGCACATGCACAAAACAAATAAATCCTCGCAACCAATGCAAATAGGGGTTGTCAATCCCTATAGGGACACTTACGAGAGTGAGATCTGATAATATGATAAGATAATATTTTTGGTATTTTTATGATAAAGATGCAAAGTAAAATAATGGCAAAGTAAATAGCAAAGTAAATAACTAAGTAGTAGGAGATTGATATGATAAAGATAGACCCGGGGGCCATAGGTTTCACTAGTGGCTTCTCTCGAGAGCATAAGTATTCTACGGTGGGTGAACAAATTACTGTTGAGCAATTGACAGAATTGAGCATAGTTATGAGAATATCTAGGTATGATCATGTATATAGGCATCACGTCCGAGACAAGTAGACCGACTCCTGCCTGCATCTACTACTATTACTCCACTCATCGACCGCTATCCAGCATGCATCTAGAGTATTATGTTAAAAACAGAGTAACGCCTTAAGCAAGATGACATGATGTAGAGGGATAGACTCATGCAATATGAAGAAAACCCCATCTTGTTATCCTCGATGGCAACAATACAAGACGTGCCTTGCTGCCCTTACTGTCACCAGGAAAGGACACCGCAAGATTGAACCCAAAGTTAAGCACTTCTCCCATTGCTAGAAAGATCAATCTAGTAGGCCAAACCAAACTGATAATTCGAAGAGAATTGCAAAGATAACTAATCATACATAAAAGAATTCAGAGAAGATTCAAATATTATTCATAGATAGACATGATGATAAACCCACAATTCATCAGCCTCAACAAACACACCGCAAAAAGAAGATTACATAGAATAGATCTCCACAAGAGAGGGGGAGAACATTGTATTGAGATCCAAAAAGAGAGAAGAAGCCATCTAGCTACTAACCATGGACCCGAAGGTCTGAGGTAAACTACTCACACTTCATCGGAGGGGCTATGGTGTTATGTAGAAGCCCTCCATGATCGATGCCCCCTCCAACTTCTCTTTTTAGCATTATTACTTCGTCCCTCCAACTTAACTGCGGTAAAGGTGCAGCTTTTTGATTTGACGCCTCATTGCTCATTACTACGCCCGCTCCATGACTGGGCGCTTCATCCCGGCTGCTCTCACTGTATTCCGGTATGGCAAGTGGACTCGGTAGCTTGATGTCCCACATGTCGGCGAAAGGGACTAGAAGATTTATGAAAGTGAGCGCTCCACTCTTACGATGGAGGAGTACATGACACGATGGCCCAGTGAAATGTCACTTGTACTGTATAGTACTATAGTTTTGTTGTTTTGCACGATCCATCGATACAAACCTGATTAAACAGGAAAGGGCGGGATTTTTCCCGCGCGGTTTATGATACTCGCCATACATTTCAAAGGAAATTTTAATGTATGCAAACTGAATAATTAAGTAACAGTATGATATCTAGTAAAACTAAAAACACATATGATTTATTGTGTTAGAGTGTAGTAGTAGTGCTGTATTGCATAATTGTTAGATGTAACATGCGAGAACGTGTAGAGATGTAGTTTTGGAGGGCCTACAGAGAGAAAAGCTTAATACTTTCACCGAACTTCAGAATAAGCTGATTACGATCACTATATACGATTTGCGGTGATTATACGGTCACTTGCTCACGGTTCAGCATCGGATTGGACTCTGTTGACCGGCCAAAAAGTCTGCGTGGCACCATGTTGACTAGTTAAATTGACCATGTTCCTTGTGGGTCCCACCTGTCAGTTTGCATAGGGAAAAGGGAAGATAAACACAAATTTACGCAGGAGCGACAAGTCTCCAACCCATGCGCGGGAATCACCTAGTTGTGTATATGTCTGTCAGGGCCTGATGTGTGCACATGCACGTGTAGGTTGAGCACCTGAGTGTGAGAGTGTGTGTTGGTCGTGTGAGTGTTGCATGCGTGCGTGGGTGCATGTGTCCGTGTGAGTGTTGCGTGCATGCAGTTCGTGTGCATGCATGCGTGTGTGTATAATCACCACACCAGCTCCTGTGTGTTGAAACAGACTGCTCAACATATCAATACAAGGCCACCTTGTTCGCTGTGCCCGCGGTCATGACTTCGAACTACCATCCAATATTTTTTGTCGTTTGTTTCCATTCTTACTAGCAAGATGCCCGTGCATTGCACGTAACATAAATATGCATTTGTATGACTAGTTTATCTTTTGAGAGAAAAGGATGAACGAGGGAAGGCCTTATTTGCAAATGTGGAGATGTGTGTGGGTACCTTTTTGCAAAATTGCCATAGTTTCCTTCCTATCCGTCAGATATAAATCGGATGGCCTATATTGCAGGATGGCAGGCACACCATCATCAACAACTCTGTTTTTTATAAGAGTGTATTTTATAAGAGTGTAGATGTAGAGTAGATACAAGCCGACAGGTGGGCGCGATGGTAGTGAGATAATGCGATGCAACACTAGAGGTGCCACGTGGAGCATTAACTGGTCAGCTAGTTGTGTCTAGAGCAAATACAGAGTTGTATGGTGAGCCTGTGACCGTATAATAACCACAAAACATAAATGTTGACCGTAATGAGTGGTTTCTGAAGTCCAATGTACGTATCGTGCTTTCGCTTCAAATACAATGATCGTCACTGTATATATCATGAGAGAAAGATGAAACATGCGTGAATGTGCTGGGGGCTTACTTTTAGAGGACCTGGAGATAGTTTGTGTGCGTACGTGAAAGGGGCGTAGAGGGGGGGGGTATGCGATGGAGAGAGAGATCCTCTTCGTTTCTCTTTATTATGACTAACTTTATATATAGTATAAAAATATACAAATTCACAGTGCGGAATAATTATCATTGTGGGTACCATGCAATGCAAATTAGCGTTCATACTCCTCCATATAACTTTGTAATGTTGTATATATGTAGAAATTCTAAAATGATTTTTTGGCCACACTTTATTCAAAAGGAATGTTGTATGTGAAGTAAGCGTGAAGAGAGGGCTTTTTAGATCAATGGGGTATGTGAGCTAACATGTGTGAATGTGTAGTTGATAGATTTGGCAGGGCCTAGAGAGGTATGTGTTTGTATTATGTATTCGAGAGAGGCATGGATAGAGGGGCCGGCGGGGGGGGCGTGGGAGAGATAGCACGAGAAATGAGAGTGGTCTAGAGAGAGACACGAATATGAAGTCACAACGAGAGATTCCCTTGAGTGTGCATATGCAAGGGGGAGTGGATAGAGGCACCAGGAGAATATTTTTTGTGTGTGTGGTGTCTGTGTTGGTATGTGTGGGTCTGAGAAGATAACGAGACGTGGGGCAGAGGGTTTGTCACCGCTTGAGGTCCGGTGGGTCGAGGTTCCGTCCTGCACCACATTGGTCCGCCCGTGACGCATTTAGGGAGACCCATGGATGACTAGTCGTACAAGACAAAGATAACATAATTGTGAAGGACTCTGTGTCCACTGACAAAGCCGGCTAGGATTTGTAACCCTAGGTTCTCAGACAAAGGTAACCCCTTTATCTCTGATATTACAATTCATCCTACCTAACTTTAAGGGGCATCCTACAGAATGCTCTGCTAGAATCATACTCGTAAATTAGGAAGAGAGGTGTGAGACAATGCATGAGAGATAGGACGAAAGATAATGTGCATACAGGAGACATGTAGGCAGGTATATGTATATAGAAAGGGTCGATGGGGATTGTGCGTGTGTATGCTTGCGAGAGGAAGAGTGCTTGTTATAAAGGTTAGTGAAAACAGTCGTAAATGGTTACGAGAGGGAGGGAGGGTTATATCGAGAGCATGTGTGCGAGAAAGACACCTCGGGAGAGAGTGTGTGAGCATGTGTGAGAGACCACCGACGGAGAGTGAAACTACACGTAAAAGACTACTATACACATTGATTATAAAGATATAAATTGTATCCAAATATTAGGATGGGATCATGACATTTGCAGTTCGCATAAGGAACGGTCATTGATCCATCAGACATCTAGATTCTGTCGAATTTGAGCATGTCTATGTTATTATTCGACACAATTGATCCACATAGTTAGTATTTTGAACTCCAGACAATGCATCGCTTTAGCAATCGGATATAAACGTGAGTATAGTTCATGTTGTGTGTGTAAAGCACATTATACATACAAAAGTTACACAATGAACGTTATAAATAGCTACCTATGAACTAGCATACATTTGAATTCAACTTAAGACTGTTTAAAAAAATCGAATTCAACATGAAGTCCATTCAATTATTTGAATTTGATATCATGGCATTTGTAAATCATACCTATATTATGGGGGCACCAATCTTTGCTCTGATTTTGTACATAATAACATATGTAGTCGTGTACAAAATAGAATCAAATTTAGCTCCTCCATTCCAAAATAATTGTAGTTATAGGAATTTCAAGTGTCAAAATTTCAAAAATAAGCGGATAATTTAATGAGGTTTTCAAACATATAAGGTCAAATTTAACGTTGTCTATTTAGGTCAATCCTCAAAGTTCAAGAGTACTCTAAACATGAATGCTTGTGTTTCAAAATTTCGAATGAAGCGCCAAAGGGGCCTCTACTCGTCCAAAACTGCGTGAGACCAATGTTTGGTGGTACAAGGAAATTACTTTTCTAATAACTCCGACCCGTGAAATCTACCGGCCCGACGTCCAAAGGTCTAAACCGGGGTAGGTTTGTAGCTTCATCTAGATGCCATGCAACCGCCTCCGAAAAACATTCATACACAATGGCGCCTAAGCACACATGCGCGCGGCCGAAATCACTCCCGCCCACTATTTGGGGCACCTGGGATTACCATCCTACCGCCGACCCGCAGTAGGTCCGAAATTTAAGAGGGGGGCAAAGTTTGTACTTTCCCCAAATTTCAAACAAGCGCGGCCCATCTTCTGTTCAAAAAAGCCAAAAACAAGCGCGTCCCAGACCGAAACATGGTTCTCCCCCCACCCATCTGATTCCCCATTCGTACTCCGTGGGCGCAAAAACTAACTCTCCACCAGCCGCGAAACCCCGTCATCCTCCGTCCGCCACCCCATCCCACCCATCAACCACTGATGTCTACTACACAACCTTCTTCATGTAGACGTTGTTGGGCCTCCAAGTGCAGAGGTTTGTAGGATAGTAGAAAATTTCCCTCAAGTGGATGACCTATGTTTTAACAATCCGTAGGAGGCGTAGGATGAAGATGGTCTCTCTCAAGCAACCATGCAACCAAATAACAAAGAGTCTCTTGTGTCCCCAACACACCCAATACAATGGTAAATTGTATAGGTGCACTAGTTCGGCGAAGAGATGGTGATACAAGTGGTGTATGGATAGTAGATAAAGGTATTTGTAATCTGAAATAATAAAAACAGCAAGGTACCGAATGGTAAAAGTGAGCATAAACGGTATTGCAATGCTAGGAAACAAGGCCTAGGGTTCATACTTTCGCTAGTGTAAGTTCCCTCAACAATACTAACATAATTGGATCACATAACTATCCCTCAACATGCAACAAAGAGTCACTCCAAAGTCACTAATAGCGGAGAACGAACGAAGAGATTATGGTAGGGTACGAAACCACCTCAAAGTTATTCTTTCCAATCAATCCGGTGGGCTATTCCTATAAGTTTCACAAACAGCCCTAGAGTTCGTACTAGAATAACACCTTAAGATACAAATCAACCAAAACCCTAATGTCACCATATACTCCAATGTCACCTCAAGTATTCGTGGGTATGAATATACGATATGCATCACACAATCTCAGATTCATCTACTCAACCAACACAAAGGACCTCGAAGAGTGCCCCAAAGTTCCTACCGGAGAATCACGATGAAAACGTGTGCCAACACCTATGCATAGGTTCCCAATGTCACGAAACCCACAAGTTGATTACCAATACATACATCAAGTGTTCTCAAGTCTTCAAAGACTCAATTCGATAAGATAACTCCAAAGGGGAAACTCAATTCATTACAAGAGAGAAGAGGGGGAGGAGAAACATATGATCCAACTATAATAGCAAAGCTCGTGATACATCAAGATCGTATCACCTGAAGAACACGAGAGAGAGAGAGATCAAACACATAGTTACTGGTACATACCCTCAGCCCCGAGGGAGAACTACTCCCTCCTCGTCATGGAGAGCACCTGGATGATGAAGATGGCCACCGGTGAGGGATCACCCCCCCTTCCGGCAGGGTGCCGGAACTGGGTCCCGATTGACTTTTGGTGGCTATAGAGGCTTGCAGCGGTGGAACTCCGATCTAATCTCCATTCTAGAAGTTTTAGGGTATATGGAGTTATATAGGCAGAAGAAGCACGCCAGGGGAGCCACAGTGGCCCCACAAGGCAGGGGGCGCGCCCTAGGGGGGTGGGCAGGCCCCCCACCCTCGTGGGCAGCTCCCGTATCTTCTGACGTGGGGTCCATGTCCATCAGATGCGTTTCCTTCCAAAAATAACTTCTCCAGTTGATTTCATTCCGTTTCGACTCCGTCTGATATTCCTTTTCTTCGAAACACTCAAATAGGCATAAAACAGCAAATCTGGGTTGGGCCTCCGGTTAATAGGTTAGTCCCAAAAATAATATAAAAGTGGATAATAAATCCCAATATTGCCTAAAACAGTAGATAATATAGCATGGAGCAATCAAAAATTATAGATACATTGGAGACGTATCAAGCATCCCCAAGCTTAATTCTTGCTCGTCCTCGAGTAGGTAAATGATAAAAAGATAATTTTTGATGTGGAATGCTAGATGGCATAATTTCATTGTAATTCTTCTTACTTGTGATATGAATATTTAGATTAGAAAGATTCAATACAAAAGTTTATATTGACATAAAAATAATAATACTTCAAGCATACTAACAAAGCAATTATGTCTTCTCAAAATAACATGGCCAAAGAAAGTTATCCCTACAAAATCATATAGTCTGGCTATGCTCTATATTCACCACACAAAATATATAAATCATGCACAACCCTGATGACAAGCCAAGCAATTGTTTCATACTCTAACTTTTTCAAAACTTTTTCAATATTCACGCAATACATGAGCGTGAGCCATGGACATAGCACTATAGGTGGAATAGAATGGTGGTTGTGGAGAAGACAAAAGGAGAAGATAGTCTCACATCAACTAGGCATATCAATGGGCTATGGAGATGCCCATCAATAGATATCAATGTGAGTGAGTAGGGATTGCCATGCAACGGATGCACTAGAGCTATAAATGTATGAAAGCTCAACAAAAGAAACTAGTGGGTGTGCATCCAACTTGCTTGCTCATGAAGACCTAGGGAATTTTGAGGAAGCCCATCATTGGAATATACAAGCCAAGTTCTATAATGAAAGATTCCCACTAGTATATGAAAGTGACAACATAGGAGACTCTCTATCATGAAGATCATGGTGCTACTTTGAAGCACAAGTGTGGAAAAAGGATAGTAGCATTGTCCCTTTTATTTTATTTTTTATTTTTTATTTGGCCTTTCTTTTTTTTCATTTGGCCTTTCTTTTTTTTATTTGGCCTTTTTATGGCCTTCCTTTTTTTTGGGACAATGCTCTATTAATGATGATCATCACACTTCTATTTATTTACAACTCAATGATTACAAGTCAATACTAGAACAAGGTATGACTCTATATGAATGCCTCCGGCGGTGTACCGGGATGTGCAATGATGCATGAGTGACATGTATGAAAGAATTATGAATGGTGGCTTTGCCACAAATACAATGTCAACTACATGATCATGCAAGCAATATGACAATGGTGGAGCGTGTCATAATAACGGAACGGTGGAAGGTTGCATGGCAATATATCTCGGAATGGCTATGGAAATGCCATAATAGGTAGGTATGGTGGCTGGTTTGAGGAAGGTATATGGTGGGTTTATGATACCGGCGAAAAGTGTGCGGTATTAGAGAGGCTAGCAAAGGTGGAAGGGTGAGAGTGTGTATAATCCATGGACTCAACATTAGTCATAAAGAACTCATATACTTATTGCAAAAATCTACAAGTTATCAAAGCAAAGTATTACGGTCATCCTCCTAGGGGGATAGATTGGTAGGAGAAGACCATCGCTCGTCCCCGGCCGCCACTCATAAGGAGGACAATCAATAAATAAATCATGCTCCGACTTCATCACATAATGGTTCACCATACGTGCATGCTACGGGAATCACAAACTTCAACACAAGTATTTCTCAAATTCACAACTACTCAACTATCATGACTCTAATATCACCATCACCATATCTCAAAACAATCATCAAGTATCAATGGAGCATGGAGCAATCAAAAATTATAGATATGTTGGAGACGTATCAACCGCCGCCCTCCTCCATCACGCCGGAGCCGATACCTCGACATCGTCATCCACCGCAACCTCAACCACAACGCCATCCACGGCTAGTAGTTGAAGCCGAGGCCAAGCCGTTCGTACCCGAGCCAGTTCAACCACGTCGTCCTGCGCCTTACCGCTGCCGCTCCAACTTCGCCACCCTCCACGGCACTAGAGCTGTTCTTGCTACGTCATGCTTTGCCGCCTCGGATCTGCTTCCCCTCCGCCAATATACGGCCACAGCAACACAGTCAACAATTTGGCCATGGGTTTGTCCAAGGATCGACGGTTCTCCAAAACATTGGTTTCCCCGGGAGAAAAAAGAAGATCGCCGCGACATATGGAGGAGACCATACTGGCAACCGATAAGGGTACTCCTATTCCCTTATTCGTGCAAATCTTACGTGTCTGCTTCCACGGTATTCATCCCACAGAAGACACTAGTTGACCGCTTCTTCTTGATACCAGATGTTCCTAGTAACTCGCGATGCACAAGGTTTCTCCTCATATACTATTTCACCTTAGCTAGAGGTCCATCGCCCCCTGAATTTCAATTCCTGGTCAGCTTATTCTAAATTAACGAAAGCATTCCCCGGTGTAAAAGGCGCTAGTCCACCTATTACACCGGGGAAGCAACGCCTCGGTGCTTATCTTAGGGGCGTGTGGGGCCTAGAGCTACTGGCACCCAATCTGGAGGTCGGCCGTGATTAAAGGGATGGCCTGGGGGCACTGCCAAGCACGGCGGTGGTGTGAGGTCGAGGGGAGGGCGAAGCAGCGGAGGCAGGGGTTTGGGCCGGTGGTCGCTGGCGGTTCGAGAAAGATCGTCAACAGTGACTGGCGGGAGGTAGATGAAGGCCATCTGCCCCATTCCTTATAGATTGGACGGTTCATTAAAAAATCGACTGACCTATTTAATTTCAGTCGACTGTTATCTTGATATGACCACATGTGGTGGTGTGCTGGAGGCGTACCTACATTTCCTGTGCTCATATATTACAAAATCATATGAAGTAGAATCTAATTTTGTTTGCGATGCAATGTTGTAGAGCTATCATATATCTCCTATCATTTATTTTTCTGCCACCTACTTTCACCCATACTCTCACTATTGTGCTTTTATGCAAGGGTATTTCAGAGTCTGCCTCGAGAGAAGCAGAAAACAAAGAGAGAAGTTGCTCCAGCTTTCTACGCGGGTAAGCACGACACTTAACAATGCTATAAATGGTGCAGTGTCAGCAGATGGAGTCGGTTAACGTAGCTCTGGAGTTGATGCCCTCGCTCGCAATGAACCACCATCCCAAGTGCGTGCTTTAATTTCGCGGAGTCATATGTGGTTGCATGTTCCATATGGTGTCTAGCTTGTATTCGAACGGCCATAGTCGGTCTTTATTAAGAGAACAAAATATATTTTTTACATGAACCACCATCCCGTGAGCACTAGAAGACAAATAGCTAGTCAGGGCACTGGCCGCGCCAGTGACAAGCCAAGCAAAGATAGGCATCAGCTGGAAGCCAACTTAAAATCTGCAATGGTGGCGAAGTAGCCCACCTCCCACCAGGCTCTCAATTCCTAGATGATCATGCTCACCACTCCAGCCGGATGTCTAGATTGTATTGCTTCCAATTTGGTTAAATTGCATCTTCTTAGCTTACACATTATACCTTTGAATATGACATGCCTTTCTGTTTTTGGTACATACTAGTACATCTTTGTATTAACCATGTTCTTACATCAAACTAATGTTCTTGTGTATCCCTCATCAATCACTTACGATGAGGCAGTCAGGCAAGTGGACTACTCATTTAAAGATTGCAGCGTTAGCCTTCCAACATGATTCTTAAGAAACAGCAAGGCTAGATGAAGATAGTGAACGTTGCTTTGTAGTTGATTACCGCATTTCCCCTACATTAGCATCACAGGTTCTTGCTCTAATTTGGCAGCGTGATATGTGGTTGCATGTTGCATATGGTGTCTAGATTGTAATTCTTCCAATCTGGTTAAACTGCATGTGCTATTCTGCTTAGCTTATACATTATACTTGTTAATGTGACATGCCTTCCTGTATTTAGTACATAGTACATTTGTATATTAAGCATGTCCTTACATAAAACTATTGTTTTTTTGTATCCCGCATCAATCAATATGACGAGACACCTTTTGTATATGCAGTGTGATATTAGTTGCATCTTTCATATGATTTATAGCATGCGATGCTTCTAATTTGTTAAAATTCCATTTATGATGGGATGCTTTTAATTTGGCAGAGTCATATTGGTTGCATCTTTCATGTGGTGTCTAGCTTGCATTGCTTCTTATTTGTTGGAATGGTTTCTGCGTACTTTACACAAACAGTTGTGAACATGCCATGTCGTCCTATTTTTCGTACATATTCCATCCTGGTATCATGTGTTTGCCTTACATCAAAGTAGTGATTGTCAGTATCATGCATGAATCAGTTCTGAAGAGAGAATTTTATTGCTTTTTCTTGTCGATTTTACATGACAATTCAAAATCAATAAAGCGGAAGGAAGTTAGCAAGGCAGCGGATAAAAGGTGCTCCTTCCAAACGAAGGGCCTCTACAGTTTCGACTCCTCCATCCCCCCAAGATGATTTCCAAGACAACACATGCATAGACACTCAATGTAGCTGTGTTTATGATGAGTACGTCTCCCCTATTGCACCATCACCAGTGCTCCCTCTAACTTAGCACTATTATATGTGGTTGCATGTTATGTGTGATGTCTAGCTTGTATTGCTTCTAATTTTGTTGAATTCCATCTGCTTACTTTACACATTATAGTTGAATAAGACACGTGTTCATATTTCTAGAACATACAATATCTGTCTATCACACCATGTTCTTACATCAAATTACTACTATTGTGTAACCTGCAACAGTACTTATCAAAAGACACGTTTGACTTTGGAGTGTGATATAGGTTACATCTCGCATTCTTTTGTAGCTTGTATTACTAATTTGTTGAAATGGAACTTATGACGAGACAATTTTAACTTGCTAGAGTGATATTCGTTGCATCTTTCATATGGTGTCTAGCTTTCATTGCTTCTAATTTGTTGAAATTCCTTCTCCTTAGTTTGAACATCATAAGATGTGAATATGCAATGGCACTAATGACGAGAGACCTCTAACTTGGTAGTGTGATGTTGTTTGCATCTTGCATATGATTTATTTCTTGTACTGCTTCACATTTGTTTAAATGCCATTTATGATGAGACACTGTTAACTTGGCAAAGCGATATTTGTAGCATCTTTCATATGGTGTCTACCTTCGATTGCATTGCTTCTAATTTTGTGAAATGTCTTTCGCTTAGTTTACACATCATAGTTCTGGTTATCTCTTCCATCCAGTTTTTCGTACATATTACATTCTCCTATCATGTGGTTGTCTAACATCAAAGTTCAATTTGTCTATATCACGCATCAATTTTTTCTTAAGAACTAAATTGTTATTCATTTTTCTTGTTGGCTTGACTTAACAAGGCATAGAGAAAGAGAAGAAACACAGAATGGCAGGGAACGGGAACTGGAAGAATCCTGCAGATTCTGCTGGTACTGATGGTGCAAAAGAAGGTCAAAGTCCAGCAGAAAATTCTACAAACAGGGTATCCTATGCTACACAAGCTGCAGAAAAAGCCAAATAGAAACAAATATCTGCCACCAAACAAGCAGAGATAGCCCTATTTATTGCAACACCTTCCAAAGTACTACCAGTTGCACGAGTTACTCGTGCGTCAACTGAGCTAGCAGCACGTTCCCAAGCTCCCTTGCCACCTGACACTACTTCCCAAGAACTCTTGACACAAGACGACTTGGCAAGATCAGATGAACCTTGTGAGCCTCAACAACAAGAAGGTAGTTGTTGGAGTCAAGTTATAGTTGCATGCTTCTTTATATGTAGTCTCACAGTTTGATGTACACTAACACTTCCTATGTTCGTTGTTGGACTAGAACCTAGGCGCAAGAGGAAACAAACATCAGGGATAATGCTCGATAGGTTAACTAAATCTAGAGGAGGAAGAATGGAGATCCGTTTCGAGGCAGGTTTAAAAAGGCCATGTGATGCTACAGAGTCAGCCAAGTTAGTATCAGAGGCAGCGTTGCCGTTAGGTGTCATGTATGTATCCTCCCAACATGGATTCATTATAGGAATGACAAGGATGAAACAAATTCAACACCTTCCTCGACCATTTATCTGTAAGTATGGTTATGTATGGAAACTAGTAATATCGTCTTGCTCTGTCCCATACTTTCTAGGTAGCTGATAATGAGACTCCCATAATTTTCGACAGATGAGGTTCAAGTTGGATAGCCAAGATGATGCAACCAGACAAGCTTGCACCCATGTTTTCAAGTCTGCTCTGCGACAGTATCGGTATAACTTGAGCAAACCTCACTTTGAAGGCAAGGGTAACAGTGAACTTTCCCAAACATCTCAAGTGGAAAATATATCGGATGAAGACTGGAGGGGCCTCGTTAAACACTGGTCTAATCCGAAGTATCAGGTACATTATATATATATGTGATTAGATCACATGTTGAAGTCCTATTTACGCATGTGCCACACAAATCTATCTTCTTGTAGGTGAACTGTTCAAAGAACAAGGCCAACCATACGAAGGTGAAATTCCAACAGACGACAGGATCTCGTAGCTATATTGCACACTATGAGGCTCTTGTAATTAGCTGTTGTTTCAATCTTTTCGATGTACCATATTATTAGATCTATATTGACTTGTTCCAAATGCAGAGGAAAGCCCGCTGTCGGTGTCAAAACCGGCGGATCTCGGGTAGGGGGTCCCGAACTGTGCGTCCAGGCCGGATGGTAACAGGAGACAGGGGACATGAAGTTTTACCCAGGTTCGGGCCCTCTCGATGGAGGTAAAACCCTACGTCCTGCTTGATTAATATTGATGATATGGGTAGTACAAGAGTAGATCTACCACGAGATCGAAGAAGCTAAACCCTAGAAGCTAGCCTATGGTATGATTGTTGATGTGTATGTTGTCCTACGGACTAAAACCCTCCGGCTTATATAGACACCGGATAGGGTTAGGGTTACATAGAGTCGGTTACAATGGTAGGAGATCTACATATCCGTATCGCCAAGCTTGCCTTCCACTGCCGGCGGGCGATGCTGATTCCCGCCAGCACCTATGGGGACAGGGCCCCTTTTTGGTTCGGTGGGGGGCGGAGAGCGCACAAAGAGCGGATCGAGGCAGTGCACGCGGGGGGATTTTTACCCAGCTTCGGGCCGCACGGATGCGTAAAACCCTACTGCTGCTTGTTTGTGTATATTGGATTCTTGCTCAGGAGCGGTGGACGCTGCCAGACTGAGCGTAAGAGTGTCTCTGGGGTTGAACGAGCCGAGCTAGCCGAGTCTCTGAACTCCCCGACCTGCGGAACCCCCTCTACGTTGTGCTTGGGCCTCCTTTTATACTCAAGGGGTCACCGACAGGGGGCAACGTAGACAAGAAGGGTAAAAATGGAAAAGGATGTGGTAGGTATAGCTACCGCTACTGTGGATACAGTGCACCCTACCTAACTCTGACGGCAGGGGACAAGGGCATTAAATGCCTGTCTGAGTCTCCTAAACAGTGCAAAAGGTGACCGTTAGGAGTGCCACCGTTTGCCACGATGGGCTTCTCTTCATCTCCGCTTGCCACCACGTACCCCTAGCTGCACGGCCTCCCGCCACGTGCGCTCTGGGAGAGTCCCAGAGCGACACGTTAACAGGTGAGCTGGAGCGCGGGCACACAGTGGGGGTTCCCCGCGGCAAGCTCCTTGCCGCGGCCGTCGTCTTGTCGCGTCCGGAAGCTTGTCGCTCGCCGGATCTTGCCGGGACGCAGGGCGCGTCGCAGCAAGCTTTCTTGGTATGTCTTGAGTGGCCTTCCCGGCAAGCTCCTCTTGCCGGGGTCTTGTCTCTTCCCAGCAAGCTCCTCTTGCCGGGGCCTTGGTTGGCCTTCCCGGCAAGCTCCTCTTGCCGGGGCCTCGGTTGTCCTTCCCGGCAAACTCCTCTTGTCGGGGCCTCGACTTGAATACTTTGTTCTTGAATGGTCTTCACGGGAACCACGGAGGGTCCTGGCGGTCACCCGGCAAGCCTTGCCGCGGGGCGCTGCAACTGCCCGTGCACGAGTTCGGGGTAATAGGGTACCCCTACTCTAGTACACCGACAGGAGCCCCCGGGCCTGGGCCATACACGGTGCCGAGCGCTGTTGGGCCAGGCCCAAAACAGTGCACGGGCACGCGCGGCCTAGGTCACGCCGAATCTAACTCCGCTCCCACTGCGCACGCCCAGAACGGCACGCGTCAAATGCGGCGTCTTGGGGGAGATCGTGGGAGTTTGCGTGGGGCTAAGCCCCCCGAGCATGTGTCATGCCACGATGATGGGGACGATTCACGCCCTCCTCTTTAAACGGAGGTAGGTGTGAGGGCGTGGTGCATTTATTGGACGGGGCTGGTGCGCGGTTTTCGGGACGTCCACTCCCCGCGTTCACGGGGCGGAACGATGCTGCCTCATCTGTTGCCTCAGTTCTGCATCCCCGCCACGCGGCTTCCATGCGCTTGAGGTCACGGACGGTGGATTGGGAAATTGGGCCATCGCGAGCGGGTTGGCCCCGACTCCCTGCCCTTCCTGTGCCTTGATTCGCTGAGCGGGGCGGCCGAGCCCCCACCTCGCTCCTTTATAAAGAGTGGGATGGGAGCATGGAAAACCCGCACTCTCTCATCTTCTCCTTTCTTCAGCTTCTGCTCCCCTTTCTCTCATCTGCCATGGAGAAAGGGAACCCAGGCCCTTCCTCGGTGGCGGCGAGGGTCGCCGCCAGACAGCGCCTCTCTTCCTCTTCTGCGCCCGTGGTGGCAGAGCCAGTCTTGAGGGGAAGAGGAAGGGGACGAGGTCGCGGACGAGGTCGAGGACGAGGTCGAGGCGCTCGGGGAAGAGGCGGACGGGACGGCGCGTCAGCTTCACCTCCGCCGGCGGCTCTTCCTCCCACGGCGGTCCACATAGGGGACGACCCTTGCGAGTTCTTTGTCAGGCTGCGCCGGGCGCCTCGTCGTCGCCTCCGGCTTCCAGCTCCGTTTGCGCGCGTGATGGAAGTGGAGCCACCCGAGACGCTGAGACTACACATGAGGGGCTGTGGGATCAGCGGCACGCGAGTCCGCGTTGCATTCCCAGCCCCTAATGTGATGTATCTTGATCGAGGGTGGAAGACGTTCGCCCGCATCCATAGCTTGACGGAGGGGTTTACCCTCCATTTTAAGCTAATGGAGGACGATCTCCTCTCCGTCAAGGCCTTCGGGTGCTTCGGCACTCGGGCGAAGTGCTGCGTGGATAGCTCCTCCGACAGCGAAGGCCCCTCCTCGAGCGAGAGCGACGAGGAGGGGAGCGACAGCGACGACGAGGGTAGTGGGCGGCGGAGTAGCGGGTCCGACTAGGCGTCGGGCGCCGCTTTGCGCGGCACCGGTGACCCCATCATCCGCGTCGCCGGCTTCTTGAACTCCCCGGGGTCGTCTCCTTGGGCGGCTGGCGTAGGGAGGCTGCGGAAGGGGAAGAGGGCAGGCGACAAGGCCGTCAAGCCGGAGTACGAGGGCGTGGTGCCCTCGACAGCATGCTGACGTCCTGTCGCCTCGTCTTCGAGCCCCGCTTCCAGCGCCACCGTCGCCGTCCAGCCTTCGGACGACCCCCGGGATGTTCCCTTGGTGTCTTCTGGCACCCGTAGCTCGCCTAGGCACCCCTTTTGCCCTTTTCGCCTCCTTGACCTGCCTCCTGAAAAGAGGGACAGGAAAGGGATTACGGGCATCTTATCTTTTTAATTTGTAAGCCTTCGGGCCTTAGCTGTATCTAAAATCTGTAATCCTCTCTTTCATGTTTTTTATCCTCTATGGACTGTACCTGAACGGGATGTTTTTTAATGAAAAAGGGGGATGCTTGCCGGGTTATTTGTCTCGCGAGTTAAACCCACGCCAAGGAACAAATCCTTGGTATCCCTCGGACAGACATTTCATCTCCCGGCAACAGGCCCTGCCGCCTTCCCACATCGCTCAACCTTTCTCACGCTTTTAACGGAGGTAGGAACAAGGTGGGTGCGGTCTCCTCGTTTCATCCCTTTGCTGCTGCGACTACGACCAAACTTGGCCCCGAGAACGAGCCCCAGGGCCTAGAGTCGAGGGAGCACGGCAGCTTCTGGGAAGAAACGCGGTTTCGCATTCCCCGGTCCATAAGAGGACGCATGATGAGGGATGAAAGACTTATCTGATAGCCCAGCCCTCGGCAACTCTGGTTTGCCGTGGACGATTCTTGGCACTCACAGCCCCCGACGATACTGGCTTGTCGGGAAGGCTCTTATCTGCCGCAGAGAACTTCAACGTTCTCGATGCCGGCTTCCGGCAAGCTGGTTGCCAGGAAGGCTTTTGTCTTCAGCAGAGAACTTTGACGTTCTCGATGCTGGCTTCCAGCAAGCTGGTTGCCAGGAAGGATTTTATCTTCAGCAGAGAACTTTGACGTTCTCGATGCTGGCTTCCGGCAAGCTGGTTGCCAGGAAGGCTTTTATCTTCAGCAGAGAACTTTGACGTTCTCGATGCCGGCTTCCGGCAAGCTGGTTGCCAGGAAGGCTTTTATCTTCAGCAGAGAACTTTGACGTTCTCGATGCTGGCTTCCGGCAAGCTGGTTGCCAGGAAGGCTTTTATCTTCAGCAGAGAACTTTGATGTTCTCGATGCTGGCTTCCGGCAAGCTGGTTGCCAGGAAGGCTTTTATCTTCAGCAGAGAACTTTGACGTTCTCGATGCTGGCTTCCGGCAAGCTGGTTGCCAGGAAGGCTTTTATCTTCAGCAGAGAACTTTGACGTTCTCGATGCTGGCTTCCGGCAAGCTGGTTGCCAGGAAGGCTTTTATCTTCAGCAGAGAACTTTGACGTTCTCGATGCTGGCTTCCGGCAAGCTGGTTGCCAGGAAGGCTCATGGCGAAGAACTTCATTGTTCTTGACACCGGCTCCCGGCAAGATCATTGCCGGAAAGGCTTATGGCGAAGAACTTCGTCGTTCTTGACGCCGGCTCCCGGCAAGATCGTTGCCGGAAAGGCTTATGGCGAAGAACTTCGTCGTTCTTGATGCCGGCTCCCGGCAAGATCGTTGCCGGAAAGGCTTATGGCGAAGAACTTCATCGTTCTTGACGCCGGCTCCCGGCAAGATCGTTGCAGGAAAGGCTTATGGTGAAGAACTTCGTCGTTCTTGACGCCAAAAAGATTGGCCCTAAGGGCGTTGCCAGCCCCTGGGCCATAACTGCGTTCAAACATAGCAAGTGATTAGCGTCCGAAGTGCACTTAACTTGTTTGCGAATTTTGACTTCTGCTACATATTCCCTATGTCTGCTGGAATGCTTTCCAGTGCGTGTGATCCAGCCAGCAGCGCTTGAGGGAACGGGCCCTTAGCGGCTATTTCGGGAACATCGCCTCCCGGAAAGGTTTACCTTCTTGGTTCTAGCGCAACCGCACAAGTTGCCGAGCGGACTCGAGGCAACATGGAGCGCAACTAGCCCCAAGAAGGCTCCTCGGCGTACAGGTCTATGCAGAAATCTTAAATAAATAGCACATGCTATCTTCCTGTTCGACCCCTCTTTGTACGTCCACCGTACGCTTTCTAGGGAAACTTGCTGGTGCAGGCACCCTTGTCGCGAGCGCCGACTGCGGAACTTCAGCAGCCTGCTGGCGGGGTCGCTACCGACAAGTAATCTTGTCGCAACTAGTTGCAGCTCGCTTAAGTTGTTGAGCGGACTCGAAACAAAGTAAGGGCGCTAGCAGCTCTCTTAAGTTGCTGAGCGGACTCGAAGCAAAGTAAGGGCGCTAGCAGCTCACTTAAGTTGTTGAGCGGACTCGATACAAAGTAAGGGCGCGACTAGCTACGAGTTGATTCCTCCGCGCACAGGTTTTTCGTACAAAGAACAAGATCTCCAAGGTGGATAACTTCGTATAGAAAAGAAATATCTAAAGTTTTGCACGACTTAGCTTTTTCTGTTGCCGTACTGGCGTCGCTCTTTCGCTCGCCCGCTCCTTGGGAGCTATGACGATGAGGATTTAGCTTGCGTGCATGCCGGATCGGGTTCACACGGTCTCGACGCCCCCTACCTGGCGTGCCAGAGATGCCGGCGGGCGATGCTGATTCCCGCCAGCACCTATGGGGACAGGGCCCCTTTTCGGTTCGGTGGGGGCGGAGAGCGCACAAAGAGCGGATCGAGGCAGTGCACGCGGGGGGATTTTTACCCAGCTTCGGGCCGCACGGATGCGTAAAACCCTACTGCTGCTTGTTTGTGTATATTGGATTCTTGCTCAGGAGCGATGGACGCTGCCAGACTGAGCGTAAGAGTGTCTCTGGGGTTGAACGAGCCGAGCTAGCCGAGTCTCTGAACTCCCCGACCTGCGGAACCCCCTTTACGTTGCGCTTGGGCCTCCTTTTATACTCAAGGGGTCACCGACAGGGGGCAACGTAGACAAGAAGGGTAAAAATGGAAAAGGATGTGGTAGGTATAGCTACCGCTACTGTGGATACAGTGCACCCTACCTAACTCTGACGGTAGGGGACAAGGGCATTAAATGCATGTCTGAGTCTCCTAAACAGTGCAAAAGGTGACCGTTAGGAGTGCCACCGTTTGCCACGATGGGCTTCTCTTCATCTCCGCTTGCCACCACGTACCCCTAGCTGCACGGCCTCCCGCCACGTGCGCTCTGGGAGAGTCCCAGAGCGACACGTTAACAGGTGAGCTGGAGCGTGGGCACATAGTGGGGGTTCCCCGCGGCAAGCTCCTTGCCGCGGCCGTCGTCTTGTCGCGTCCGGAAGCTTGTCGCTCGCCGGATCTTGCCGGGACGCAGGGCGCGTCGCAGCAAGCTTTCTTGGTATGTCTTGAGTGGCCTTCCCGGCAAGCTCCTCTTGCCGGGGTCTTGTCTCTTCCCGGCAAGCTCCTCTTGCCGGGGCCTTGGTTGGCCTTCCCGGCAAGCTCCTCTTGTCGGGGCCTCAGTTGTCCTTCCCGGCAAACTCCTCTTGCCGGGGCCTCGACTTGAATACTTTGTTCTTGAATGGTCTTCACGGGAACCACGGAGGGTCCTGGCGGTCACCCGGCAAGCCTTGCCGCGGGGCGCTGCAACTGCCCGTGCACGAGTTCAGGGTAATAGGGTACCCCTACTCTAGTACACCGACATCCACGCCAAGGAAAGTCCCTCCCGGACACGGGACGAAGTCTTCAATCTTGTATCTTCATAGTCCAGGAGTCCGGTTGAAGGTATAGTCCGGCTATCCGAACACCCCCTAATCCAAGACTCCCTCAGTAGCCCCTGAACCAGGCTTCAATGACGATGAGTCTGGCGCGCAGATTGTCTTCGGCATTGCAAGGCGGGTTCCTCCTCCAAGTACTTCGTAGAAGATTTTGAACACAAAGATAGTGTCCAACTCTGCAAAATAAGTTTCCACATATTGCCATAGAGAGAATAATATTTACACCAATCCGATCTGCTGACGTATTCCATAGCGTGACACACCACGACCAAGCCTTTATCCGAGTCGTTTCATTATCCCACCTTAGCGCGTTATGCGAGGCGGTTTCCTTGGCACATCTTGTTAAAGCAGAGATCGTGTCCCCTTATCCCGGGATTCTCATCAATACGGGCATGGGTAACCCAACCGCGCCATTGATTACGGTGCTTGGAGATAAGCGAGTTTTACCAGGCTGGTGGGGACATGTAGTTGCGTCCACCCATATAAGGGGATAAAGATCCACATTTTCACCTACGCCTTCTTCCTCCTTCGCCTATCCATTCTTGCGCACTCGAGCTCCAGCGCCCAAGTCCGCACTCCCCACCTCAACCTTCTCCAGCCATGTCCGAAGCGGGAGGCAAGTGGATGGTCTCCTCCGCCACGGAGGGACATATCAAAAAGCTGAGGAAGGCCGGATACCTGTCCAACGACATCGCGTACCGGCTCCCCGAAAAGGGGCAGCTCATCCCCACCCCTAGGCCCCATGAGAGGGTGGTGTTCCTCCCCCATTTCCTCTGCGGACTGGGCTTCCCTCTCCTGCCATTTGTCCGCGGGATCATGTTCTACTACGGCCGGGATTTCCACGATCTGGCCCCGAACTTCGTCCTCAACATCTCGGCGTTTATCGTCGTGTGCGAGGGCTTCCTCCGCATCCGCCCCCATTTCGGCCTATGGCTCAAGACTTTCAACGTCAAGCCGAAGGTGGTGCGCGACAACCAGGCGGAGTGCGGAGGCGCCATGGTGGGCAAGATGGCCAACGTCCTATGGCTCGAGGGCTCCTTTGTGGAGACCCTGAAGGGGTGGCAATCGGGGTGGTTTTACATCACCGAGCCGCGCGACGCCGAATGGGTCGCACCCCCTGAGTTCCGATCTGGACCACCTACGCCGCTCACCTTCTGGAAGGAGACGGGCCTGTCTTGGGGTAAAAAAGGAGAGCTGACCGGACTCCAAACATGCATCCAAACCCCGGCGGACAAGAAGCTCAAACTTGTCAACGTAGTCCAGGTTATGCTCATCCGCCTGATCCTCCCGTGTCAACAACGGGCTCCCAACCTGTGGGAGTTCGACCCGGCGCGGCACCAAACTCTGAGAAGGCTCTTCGACACGACGTACGAAGATGCCTGGAAGGTGCTTTTCAAAGGCGCTGAGGCTCCCGCATCCGCTACGGAGGATAGCGGATTCAGTGCGCAGCGTCACGCTCTCGTAGTAAGCTGTTTTTTTTTCTTTTACAGGGTATCCTTTTTCATAGTTTGACTCCATGCGGGATCTAAGCTCCCTTACCTTTGACAGGATTGGTAGGTGATGTCCGGACAGATCAACTGTCTGGCTCCTTTGCCCGAAGGCCCAGCGGACGCTCGCTTGGCGAAGCTGCTAGTTCCGACACCCTATGTGGTGCCGGAGAAGAAGGCCGCGAAAAAGGCCGCGGGGACCCGAAAGAGTGCCCGGCGCTAGGAGGTGTCGGATCCATCATCCGATGGTTCCGAGGCGCATTCCTCCCGTGAAGACGAGGAGGAAGAAGAGGAGAACTCTCCCCCTCCAGCGGGTGGAGAGAAGAAAAGGAAGGCCGCCCTCTCTGGGGAGGCCGGAGGGTCCAAGAAGGGGAAACCCCTTCCTCCGGACTACTCCACCGACGCCGACGGTGGAAAGGAGTGGCAGCCCAGGGCCAAGCCCCTGGCAAAATCGTAAGTATCTGGATACCAGAGTAGTTCATAGTATTCGTTTATTGCATAGGTTTCCCTTATGTCGAATATGTTTATGCAGCCCACCCAAAGACCGGCTCGACGCGTCGTCGAGCGGCTCACTGGACTCGTCGGATGTGAACTCGCTTCCGACGACTTCCTCCCCCCGCCCTACGGACGAAACCAAAGTGTTGTCCCAACAGGTTCCAAGCCGGGAAGAGGTGGTCCTGGAGGCGTCCCAAGGCGACCTCCCGGACTCCAGGAGTAAAGGGGATGAAACCCCTCAGGACTCCAAGTCCGGCTCTAGGCCGGACACCGCTCCGGAACCTTCAAAGGTTCCAGAGTCCGGCGGGGGACCTCCTTCCAAGAGGAGCAAGTCCACCATGTCGGCGGCCCCCATCCAACTGGAGGCGCCGGACAATATGTTGGAGGCTCTCCAAGGCGCCTCCATCGACGAGGAGCACCGCACTATTATGAGTGCGGTGGTCCAGAAGGTTCAGTCCGCCAAGAGCGGACTGACTAAAGCTTGTACTAGCCTTTTGACAGGCTTTGAGGTAAGTAAAGAATGTGTAAATAATAGTACCGCATAGACAGTAGACCCTTATGCTCTGTTTGGCATTCGGGAAGAACAGCCGAATAGAGGATCAAATAGAATTCACAGGAGTCTAACAAAAATGAGTCAATATGCATATGCAGGCTTCCCTACTTGCGTCCGCCGCACTGACTACGGAAGTGGACACGCTAAAGCAGAACCTTGAGTGGTCTGAGCAAGAGCTTGGGCGTGCCAAGAAGCAGCTCGAGGACAATGAAGGTAAGAAATACCTTATTTTTAAATATATATAAAAAGGTGCAATTTTCAAAGAATGACAGGATTATCATGGCTATTTCAGGGACCACGTCTGAAGTGGTGACCCTTAAGCAAGAGCTGGTCGAGGCCGAGAAGAGGGCGGCCTCGGAGCGCACTGAGTGGGAGAAGTATGAGACCGAGGTTGGCAAGGTGCGGCAAGAGCTCCAGGCTCTCATGGAAAAACATGAGAGTTTGGAGCTTGACTCAAAGACGCGAGCGTCTGAGCTCGCGGTGGCTATTGAAAATGCCAAGTCTGCCAAGGCCGAATCCCAGAAGACCCTCCAGGAGTTGGATGAGGTGAAGAAGATAGCGGCGGGTAAGGCATTCTTTATGCAAAGCAAACACATAAATGTGAGTTACTTGTTACTTACCCGAATCCTGAGCTCTCCAGGAGCGTTCGCAGATCTTCCCCGGAGTGTGTCCGACGCCGCCGCATTCTATCGAGCCGAGGAGGGCAGCTCGACAGAGAAGGTGTTCTGGTCTCAGTATGCTGAGGCCGGACACCCCGTGCCCCTGAGCGACCAGCTGAAGCAACTAGTCGAGCTCCAGAAGGCGGCCGAACAGGCCATGAAGGGCCTCATTGTTCGGCTATGGCCTGGAGGGGCTCTGCCTGGGAGCTATTTCGGGGTGGTGCGGCGGTTGGTGGAGGCTTGTCCAAGGCTCGAAGTCATCAAGCGCTTCGTCTGCATTGAAGGTACCCGTAGGGCCCTTGCCCGTGCTAAAGTGCACTGGGGCAAGCTGGATGCTGAGAAGCTGGTGAAGGACGGGCCACCGTCGGGGAAAGAGCATCGCGAGCCCGAGAATTACTATAAGGATGTTCTGAAGGGTGCCTGCCTTGTGGCGGATGAATGTTCTAGGGATGTAATTTTTGAGTGAAACTTGCTCGTTTTGTCCTGTGCGCTGAAAACTTGTTTATATGCGCTAAGTAATGCTGTTGGAATTTAAAATATTACCTTCTGTGCGACTGTTTAACAATTCTGAGAGATGGCGAGTTGTCGGCTTCTGCCCCCATGCCGCTAGTGCTGGGGTGTTCGGGGATAAACCTGAGCGCTCTTTTTCCCATGTTTGGGTCCTTCGAGGGAGGCGCTCAGCCCAATGAACAAGGCAATCGGACTATAATGCGTGAACACTCTCACTTAGCCATGGAATTCTATAATTTTAAATTTCGGCGAAGCCCCTGGTATTCGGAAGATCGAGTTCGGGGCGCTATCCACGCCTTGGTCGGACAGAGCCGGATCCTCGCCCTAAGCGGCATAAGTCTTTAGGGACTCGAAAAACCTCTCGAACAGCGACCAGCTCTTGCTTATCATGACAGTCAGTTTTAGCTTTCTCCACTGAGGTTCTCGACCCAGCTCAACTGGGGCACAATCGCAGTGGTTCTCCTAGTGCTACCTTAGCCGATATAGCGAAACGTAAGGCACCAAAACATAGGAGCCGGGCAAACCCAACTATTGACCCAAGACATGATTCCGAGCCGATGCATATAATGCTATAAGTTCAGGGTGCCGCACTTGTTAAAGTGTTCGGACTTCTCACACCATATTGAGGGGTACTAAAGCCCCTGGCGTATTTTGGCCATACCAATGTGTACGGGTGCAACATGTCATTAAGGAACATATATAAAGAAAAAAGGTAATGCAAAAATAGACGAAAGCTATGCATTGTTTATTAAAAAGGGCTGCGATCAAAGTAGAACGATACAAATAATGCGATAAGTGGAAGGTTGGACTAGTTAACATGTCCGTTCCAGGGACAAGCTGCGGAATAGTATGCAGAAGAGGTATACTTCTCGTGATAGAGACCACCTGGGAGTTCCGTACTGCGGCGTGGCTTGTCTGCTTCCCTGGTTCTTGCATCGTTTGTGCGGCAATGAACTGTCGAACAGGCCTTCCGAAGGATGGAGTCCTGAAAGTAAGAGAAAATTAAAAAAATCGGCAGCCCCTGGTACGATTTAAGCCGTATTTTTGGGCGTGATGTGATGGTGCCCCTCCCCCTGTACCCATGGTATCTCTAGAGAGTAGTTATGTACGCCAAGTACTAGCGTCGCCTTTTTGCGAGGGTTGGGGTTGGGGCCGCATTGCTACGCCTGCTCGGATCGTGCCAGGCGGTCTTGTTGTAGGTTACTCCGGGCATGCTCGACGGTGTCCGGTCGTTTAGTGGCGGGACTGGAGAGGCTGCTTTGTACTTCCGCTGCAAGGGCTGCCTTGTGCTCCTCCGTTCGAAGGGAGCGTTCGGTGTTTCCATTGACCGTAATTACTCCTCGAGGGCCTGGCATCTTGAGCTTAAGGTATGCGTAGTGCGGTACCGCATTGAACTTAGCGAATGTGGTTCGCCCGAGCAGTGCGTGATAACCACTGCGAAACAGGATTATGTCGAAGATTAACTCCTCGCTCGGAGATTATCTGGAGATCTGAAGACCACTTCAAGTGTGACTGAGCCTGTACAGTTGGCCTCTACACCTGGTATTACGCCTTTAAAGGTCGTTTTGGTGGGCTTAATCCTCGAGGGATCTATGCCCTTTTTCCGCACTGTATCCTAGTAAAGCAGGTTCAGGCTGCTGCCGCCATCCATAAGGACTCTAGTGAGATGAAATCCGTCAATAATTGGGTCTAGGACCAATGCGGCGAATCCGCCATGACGGATGCTAGTGGGATGGTCCCTTCGATCAAAGGTGATCGGGCAGGAGGACCATGGGTTGAACTTTGGGGCGACTGGCTCTACCGCGTATACGTCCCTTAACGCATGCTTCCGCTCCCTTTTGGGGACGTGGGTTGCGTATATCATGTTCACCGTCCGCATTTGTGGGGGAAAACCCTTCTGTCCACTGTTGTTCGGCGGCCGGGGCTCCTCGTCGTCATCGCTATGTAGCCCCTTGTCTTCATTTTTGGCGTTTAACTTGCCTGCCTGCTTGAACACCCAACAATCCCTCTTGGTGTGATTGGCCGGCTTTTCGGGGGTGACATGTATCTGGCACAAGCGGTCGAGTATTCGGTCCAAACTGGACGGGCCCCTACGATTCCTTTTGAATGGCTTTTTCCGCTGACCGGATTTAGAGCCTCTGAGTCCGGCATTAACTGTCGTATCCTCAGCATTGTCGCCGTTAATGCGGCACTTCTGCTTGTTGCGACGCAACCTACCACTGCTGTCCCTGGTGTCCGAATTACCAGGGTTCTTGGTCATATTGTTGCTACGAGCAAGCCAGCTGTCTTCTCCCGTGCAAAAGCGGGTCATGAGTGTCATGAGTGCTGCCATAGATTTTGGCTTTTCTTGTCCAAGGTGCCGGGCCAGCCACTCGTCACGGATATTATGCTTGAAGGCTGCTAGGGCCTCAGCGTCCGGATAGTCGACTATTTGATTTTTCTTTGTGAGGAACCGTGTCCAGAATTGCCTGGCCGATTCCTCTGGCTGCTGAATTACGTGACTTAGGTCATCGGCGTCTGGGGGTCACACATAAGTGCCCTGGAAATTGTCAAGGAATGCGGCTTCCAGGTCCTCCCAACAACTGATTGATCCTGTTGGCAAGCTGTTAAGCCAATGTCGAGCTGGTCCTTTAAGCTTGAGTGGGAGGTATTTGATGGCGTGGAAATCGTCGCCGCGGGCCATGTGGATATGAAGGAGATAATCCTCAATCCATACCGCAGGATCTGTTGGCCATCATATGATTCGATGTTTACGGGTTTGAAACCCTCGGGGATTTGATGATCCATTATTTCGTTTGTAAAGCATAGTGGGTGTGCGGCGCCTCTGTACTGGGCGATATCATGACGTAGCTCCAATGAGCTGTGTTCGGCCCTGTCGAATTTGTGGCCGGCGTGACGGTTACCGTCTCGAGCCGTGGGGCGCCCACACAATCCGTAGATCGAGCGTGTTTGCCTTGCCTTGTCCTCCAACATGTCTCGTAAGTCCGACGCATATTCCCGTGCCTTGGTACGGGGTACGGCTTGAGTGGGGGGCCGGGAGGCCTCTCTATCGCGGCCACGAGGTGGCCGGTCGGCCGCATCAAGTGCTTCCTCCTCTAATCAGGGTAGCAACCTGCGCTTTGGGTAGCTCTTGGAGGGGCGTTAGAGTTTATGCTCTTCGGCCGCAAGGACTTCAGTCCATCTGTCGACCAGCAAATCTTGATCAGCTCTAAGTTGTTGCTGTTTTTTCTTGAGGCTTCTTGCCGTGGCCATAAGCCTGCGTTGGAAATGCTCTTGCTCGACGGGATCCTCTGGCACGATGAATTCGTCGTCGTCGAGGTTTGCCTCGTATTCGGAAGGAGGCATATAATTATCGTCCTCGACCTCTCTGTTTGCCGCTCTCTCATGAGGGCTAGTTTCTCCATCCTCCTAGGCTAAGTCTTGCTGGAGGGGGTTTTCTTCGGCACTTTCCGGAGTATTATTATCTCCCGTGCTGGAATCACCGTATTTGTTTTGGCGGGATTTTGAGCGGCGCCGCTGACGCCGGCGCTTAGGTTGTTTCTTGGAGGGGTCATCCTCTGCTGTTCCATCGCCATCTCCCTCTTTTGGGGTGTCCACCATGTATATGTCATATGATGAGGTGGCTTTCCAGGGCCTAGTAGGCGCTGGTTCTTCATCATCTCCTTCATCGGCGTCCATACCGTCGATGTCTTCGGAGTCGAAGTCGAGCATGTCGGTTAAGTCGTCGACAGTGTCTACAAAGTGGGTGGTGGGTGGGCTTTGAATTTCTTCATCGCCCGTACCCCAACCTTGCTGACCGTAGTCCGGCCAGGGCTCTCCTGATAAAGAGAGAGACTTCGGTGACTTCAGGATATCGCCGAAAGGCGAGTGCTGAAAGATGTCCACGGCAGTGAACTCCATGATCGGCGCCCAATCGGATTCGATCGGCAGGGGCACAGAGGGTTCAGAGTCCGAAGAGGAGTCCGGATCCTTGGAGTCACGAGTCTAGCAGAGTATGGGGCTGGTGTTCGGCTCAATCGCCGTTGGGGTCGCAGTCCCCGGGGTGGCGTCCAACCGCCCATCCTCGATCGGCGCGGTTGGCTCCGAATTAAGGGTCGGAGCCGACGCGGGTGCGGCCTCCAGGGCGCTGTTCGGCATGCTCGGCAGTGGCTCGAATCCGTCGAAGATCAAGTCCCCGCGGATGTCAGCCGTGTAGTTTAAACTTCCAAATCCGACCTGACAGCCAGGGGCGTAGCTTTCAATCTGCTCCAAACGGCCAAGTGAATTGGCCCGCAGTGCGAAGCCACCGAAGAAGAAGATCTGTCTGGGGAGGAAGGTCTTACCCTGGACTGCATCGCTATCGATGATCGTAGGAGCCATCGAGCCTGACGGCGACGACACAGAGGAACTCTCAATGAAAGCACCAATGTCGGTGTCAAAACCGGCGGATCTCGGGTAGGGGGTCCCGAACTGTGCGTCTAGGCCGGATGGTAACAGGAGACAAGGGACACGAAGTTTTACCCAGGTTCGGGCCCTCTCGATGGAGGTAAAACCCTACGTCCTGCTTGATTAATATTGATGATATGGGTAGTACAAGAGTAGATCTACCACGATATCGAAGAGGCTAAACCCTAGAAGCTAGCCTATGGTACGATTGTTGATGTGTACGTTGTCCTATGGACTAAAACCCTCCGGTTTATATAGACACCGGATAGGGTTAGGGTTACATAGAGTCAGTTACAATGGTAGGAGATCTACATATCCGTATCGCCAAGCTTACCTTCCACGCCAAGGAAAGTCCCTCCTAGACACGGGACGAAGTCTTCAATCTTATATCTTCATAGTCCAGGAGTCCGGCTGAAGGTATAGTCTGGCTATCTGAACACCCCCTAATCCAGGACTCCCTCACCCGCAAGGACCAAAAAGTACCTGAGCCAAATGTTGTGGAAATCTTCAAGGACTATCACACCAGCAAGAAGAAGGGCATGACTACACCAGTCAAAGCCACTGTTGTAAGTCCTTAATCCTCATGACTTTTAACTACTACTTACTCTGACTTGTGCCTTGAACTGCATGGTTTGCAGCCAATGTCTATTACTCTTTTCAATTTTATACACAATTGTCTTAGCGTATCATTGCACCTTACAAGGTTTAAAAGAGAGGAGTGATGTTCCTTTGATCTTAACCTCTAATCTAGTTCCGTACTGGACTTGCCCACACAACGTTACAATTGCCTGTTTGTCTGTTCTCAGTTGTTTGGTGATATGAATGATGTCATATGATGCTTACCGTATTATAAACTTCGTATCTTTATCCTTAGCCCTCAATACAATGTGAACAAATAGACAATACATTAGCGATAGTACATGGTCATATGTTTGGAACCTGGTTTTATTATGTACTTTGCAATAAAATACAACTAATATTTTACATGGGTTCACCAGAATAAGTTCTGTATATAGACCAAAGCTATTTTGTTTTGTTTTACTGCCTCCTTAATATCTTCTGCTCTGGTAATACTAAAGTAAAACCTCAACTTTTCAGCGAGCTATGGAAAAAATGGTGGAACCGCCACCTTCTTAAGGTGGCGAGGCAACTATAACCGCAATGTCAGCTCTTGCTGTAGTGGGTCAGTATCTGTCCACTAACAGTACCAAAAGTACATTCCGGCGTAATACTGGGTTGGTTGTTAAGGCAAACTCGTCCAAACTACCTCATGATTAAGATATGCAAGCTCAAAACCCTGTTGTATCTGCGCTCCAGACACAAGTCCATTCCCTAACAGAGACCCTTTGTGAAACAAGGATAGACATTGTTCGATGTTGTCAAGATATGCATGGTTTTGAAACCAGACTATCATACATTTGCTATGTTGTTCAAGAGCCTAGGAGAACTGAAGGCGAAGGTTATGGTGCTCCATCATACAATACATCATGAAAACGTAATAGTCAGGTCAAATGAACTGAGCTTCTGAACTTCTGGTGGTGCATTTATCTGCTAGACTGTTAACTTTTATGCCAACCTTCCGTTTGTTTTATAGTTGTAATTTGTTTTGGTGCAATACACAATTTGTTCTTAACGTGCAACCACCGGCTGAAGAAAACATCAAGCCATTTTTGTATAGTGTAGGGTGTTCCCTATATTTGCACTGGTTGCGAACTTTGATGCCCACTAGCTGTAGTTAACATGGGCCTCCTACGGGCCGTAGAAACAATGGACCTTCTAAGGGCCGTAGAAATAATGGGCCTTCTACGTGGCGTAGAAACAATGGGCCTTATACGGGTCGTCGACACATTGGGCCTTCTACGGGCCGTACGATCGGTTGGCCAAACATGGGCCAATAGCAGACCACATTATGGCGGTAAATGGGCTAGAGTTGAAATCGTCCGTTCATGGGCCGACCATAACGGGCCGTCGGTAATCGGTCGTATTTGATGACGCTATGAAAACGGCCCAACATATTAACGGGCCACAAACGGGCCGACTGTAACCACGGGATGAATTTGGCCCACAAGCAGAAAATGAGAGTAATGTGCCGTAAGTAAACGAATGCTGGAAATGAGCCCAAGAATAAATAGGTCCTGAGAAGGCCGAAAGATAACATGGGTAGGAATGGCCAAACGGAATAATGGGTCGTTAATGGGTATAAAGTGACACACTGTTCATTACGGGCCAGTTTCACCACGTGTTGTTAATGGGTACAAAGTGATACACTGTTCATTACGGGCCAGTTTTTACCATGGGCCGTTAATGGGCCGGGAGTAATAAGGGCCTCATATGGGCCGAAAGACATCATGGGCGATACATGGGCCGGAAGTTAAAACGTGCTGGAATTATATTGGACGACCCAGATGACGCTACTGGGCCTAATTCGGATAAGCCGTAAACGGGCCCTAGGTTAGCGGGCTGTAAATGGGCTATATGCGAACAGGCCGTTAACAGGCTTGCCGTGGGCCAGCCCACCACCTTTTGACCAAGTCAAACGGGCCGGCCTTTTCACAGGAATGGGCCTCTATTGGGCTTTTCCACGTGTCGACGTATCATAGGCGCTTTGGGTCCAATGAGTGGTTGACATCTGTCCCAACGGTGAGCCAACACGTGTTTCCTCCAGCCAATGATGATTTTACACGTGGAAAATCCCCATTGGTCGGGGCTATTAACGGGTTATGAGATCCAAAACTGGACCCGATAGCTTAACGACATTCCGTTACGGTGGATGCCACGTGTTGGTCACCCTTGACGAAAGCACTTTTGTGACGCGCGATTTAACATCATGGAAGTGGACACTTCCGTGATGATAATTTTGGTAATGTCATGGAACACTTCTATGACATCACAAGTGTGACTATCTTGATTCTATCACAAAATCATCATGGATGTACATGCTTGAAAGAAAACCTGACCTACTGTAATAAACACGTGTTTCCTTGCTGGTATCACTATGGGAGAAACTAGAAATATCACACAAGCTACCATAGGGAGCATTCACATTCCTGCCGTACATAAACGTATCATCACAGAAGTGTATTTTTTGTACTGACAATGATTTCCTTGCTGGTATCACTATGGGAGAAACTAGAAATATCACACAAGCTACTACAGGGAGCATTCACTTTCCTGCCATACATTACTTTGCTCTCTTTATAGGTAGATGCATTAACGGTAAACATGATCACTATCATCTTTGTGTTCTAGATCTTAGTATCCTCAAGTGTGTGGTGTTAGGTGATAAGCGCTATGATGTAGGGTGGAACCCTAGATGTCCGATCTTTCACGAAAGGAGTGGATCCCAACGAGGAACACGAGGCAAACATGAGGGAAAACACGAGAGAATCACTCAAACCAACGAGATTAGGTCACACATATGCTAGATCCTCGAAACACAAAAATGAGATACAAGATCCACGATCAACAAAGGACGATACAAAGGTAACTGGGTCTTCTCTGTGAAGAGGTATTGAGGGTCTTCCCATGTAGGGGTCTTGAATCCAAGGTGCATCTTCTCCAAAGAGGTAACGGTCCCTTGCTATGGGGTAGATCCGGATGGATGAGCGAAGCTCTATCTCACATATGAGCTAACACAACGCTAACCCTAACTAGGAGGAGGAGGGGGAAGTCTATTTATAGTCTTAGTGCAAATGGGGATGAAGTGAAGGAGTACATGGGCCTCAGGCCCGGAACTATGCGCAGACAGGTACCGGACATCTGGTGTGTTACGGTCGTCCGGTGGCTCGTGGGCATCCGGATGACTGATGGTCGCTGGACTTCCATTGGCTTTGGCTCGACTGAGGTGGCACCAGATTTTCGGAGATGGCCGGTCGTCCGGTTGCCGGCCGTCCAGTGGCGTCGGACATCCGTTGTTTTGGCTCGGGTGCGGTGGCACCGGTCATCTGGTCCTGGACGGTTGTCCGCTCGCTGGGAGGTGTGGCCGGTCATGCGGTCCTGGTCGGACGTCCGCTCATTGTAGCTCTCGTCGGAAGTGACTTGGGCAGGTTGGGCTTCAGCAGCTGGACATCCAATGTCGGCCGGTCATCTGGTGGTTGTAGCTTCCGTGGCAGCTCTTCTTCTTGGGACTTGGTGTCCTCGCCGTCTTGTTTGTTAGATGTATCTGCTCCTTGGCTTTCCTCCAAGTACCTTATTACACATAGTGTTTCCTCTTGAGGTAGCAGCCATGTCTCATGTATAGAAAGTGGTAGTCCGGAGAGGAGCGAGTTCACCTTATCTTCGGTACCTTTGCTCGGGCTCTTGTCATTGGTCCAAGTGGTGTCCTAGGAGACGTAGGTAGGTCTATGGGGATGACCTTGGGATACTCCGCATCATCACCCCCCCTTGGGAAAGATCCGACCTCAAATCAAAATCTTAATCACCATGGTAGGGCGAGAGATCCTTGATGTTGAAGACGTCGCTCACATTGTACTTGTCCCGCGGGAGGTCGATCTTGTAAGCATTGTTGTTGAAGCATGCTAGCACCTTGAAGGGTCCGTCGGCTCGTGGTAGAAGCTTGGATTTGCATTCATTGGGGAAGCGTTCCTTGCGAAGGTGTAGCCACATGAGATCTCCAATGTTAAATATCATGGGTTGCTTGTTGACGTTGAGCTTGGTCACGAGTCGTTGTACTTGGCGCTCGATGGTGTGCCTTGTATCTTCATGCATCTTTTTGAGATAGTTCACACGTTCACTCGCGTCCATATTGATGCGCTCTTGTAGTGGTAGAGGGAGAATGTCCAATGGGGACAATGGGTTGAATCCATAGACGACCTCGAAGGGGGACTTGAAGTAGTCGAGTGTCTTGCACGGTTGTTGGCGTACTCGGCGATCGGTAGGCACTCTTCCCACTCCTTGATGTTCCTCTTGATCAACACGCGTAGTATGGTGGACAGTGTACGATTCGTCACTTCCGTTTGGCCGTCAATTTCTGGATGGTATGCCATGGAGAATAGTAGGTTGATTCCGAGCTTGGCGCATAGGGTCTTCCAAAAGTAACTCAAGAACTTGACATCGCAGTCCAAGAAAATCGTCTTTGGCACTCCATGTAGGCGTAAGATTTCCCTACAAAAGAGATTTGCAACATGTGAAGCATCATCTATCTTGTTACAAGCAATGAAATGGGCCATTTGTGAGAATCGGTCCACAACAACAAACACATAATCCTTTCCATTTATATTCCTAGGCAAACCAAGTACAAAATCCATGCTAATATCTTCCCATGGGTGATATGGAATTGGAAGGGGTGTATATAGACCATGAGATTGAGCTTTGGACTTAGCTTTGCGACATGTCGAACATCGGGTGGTGAAGCGTGAGACATCGCGTGACATCTTGGGCCAATAGTAGTTCTTTGAGAGCGTAGCAAATGTCTTGTCGCGTTCGAAGTGTCCCATGAGCCCTCTTCCATGAGATTCTTGCAAAAGTAACAAACGAAGAGAAGACTCGGGGATGCAAAGTTTGTTAGCTCTCATAAAATAATCATCTTTGATGTAATAGCATTCCCAAGATGTATGCTTCAAACATTTGGCATAATAAATAGCAAAAGTAAGATCATGCACATACAAGTATTTTATGTGCTTAAACCCTATGACATTCAATTCAAGTTGAGTAACAAGCATGCATATATGGGAAAGCGCATCCACGACAACATTTTCCTTTCCTTTGATATACTTGATGACATAAGGAAATGACTCAATGAATTCACTCCATTTAGCATGACGCTTGTTCAACTTAGTTTGACCCTTAAGATACGTAAGCGTTTCATGATCAATATGAATGATAAATTCATGAGGGCGAAGGTAATGTTCCCATTCATGCAAAACTCGCACTAAAGCATATAGCTCTTTGTCATAGATGGGGTAATTGAGTTGCGCTCCGGAAAGTTTCTCACTAAAGTAAGCTATGGGGCGCTTCTCTTGGGTTAACACACCTCTTATGCCATTACCACTAGCATCCCAATGAACTTCAAAAGGTTTGTCAAAGTTGGGTAATGCAAGCATGGGAGCATGAGTAAGAAAATTTTTAAGCTCATTGAATGCGCTATCTTGGGATGGTCCCCAAACAGCATTCTTCTTACTCAAAGGATGTAAAGGAGAAGCAATGGGGCTAAAATCCTTAATGAATCTACGGTAGAAACCGACTAAACCAAGGAAACTACGCACTTGTTGCAAGTTGGTTGGTTGAGGCTAAGTTTTAGTAGCATTGATCTTAGATTCATCAACATGAACACCCTTAGAAGACACAATGAAACCCAAGAAAACAAGCTTATCAACACCAAAAAGGCATTTGTCCATATTAGCGCAAAGGCGCTCTTTTTGGAGGGTTTGCAACACGGTCCTAAGGTGGGTGCCATGATCTTTGAGGGATTCGCTAAACACAAGAATATCATCAAAGTAGACCACAACAAATACACTAATATAAGGTCGAAACACAAAATGCATGAGTCGCATGAAAGTACCGGGTGCTTCGGATAAACCCATTGGCATAACAAGCCATTCATATAAGCCAAATTTGGTCTTAAATGCGGTTTTCCATTCATCACATTCTTGGATGTGTATTTGATAGTAGCCACTCTTAAGATCAATTTTAGAGAAAATTGTGGCTCCGCTAAATTCATCTAGCATATCATCTAGGCGTGGAATGGGGTAACGATAACTGTAAGTGCATCTAGCGCCCCTTAGTGATTTTGGTGTATTGAAGACTTATATGTTAAGGGACTGATGCGTTTGTGAGTTTACACAGGTCTATAAGTCTATGAGGAGTTTGATATTTACAAAGAAAGTCGACCCCTAAAAATGAAGTTCTTCGACTGAAGACTTTCGATTTCTAAAGACTTTCTGAAGACTTTGAAAGTGAAGAAATTGGTGTGATCCAGAAGACTTGGTGTTCATTCGATGAACATCAAGCATGAAGACTTTTGTTTTCGTAGTTTCATTTTCTCTTTCTTGAGTCATTGGAAACACCATACTGTTAAAGGGGATCGAGGAAATACTAAGAAAAAATTTCCAAGTGATGCTCAACTCAAATTCTACACCTACCAATCCCTTCGAGTGAAGTCAGTGGAAATCTCATACAGCTCAGTCAATTTCTTCAGTGACAGACGAAGTTCTTCTGGTCTCTGAGGAATTTTTTCTGACTGAGGAGTTAGGAATTCGCCAATGCGGATTACCTACACAGTGAGGAACATGATAGCCCTGAGGAATTTGATACTAAAAATTCCGACCGTTGCTCCCTAGGCTATAAATAGCCGCCCCCTACAACCACTAGCTGGTCGGCTGCTCCGAGAGAAACTGACACTTGTCATTTGAGAGCATCCCATCCTCCAAGGACATTGAGTGAAAATCATCAAGCGAGGAAAACCCAAACCCAAACACCTACAAACCCAAAGTGATTGAGCATCACTAAAGAGATTGATTCTGTGTGGATCCGACGCTTGTTACCTTTGAAGACTGTGCATCTTCCAGATGGTTAGGCGTCATGGTCTAGAGAATCCAATAGGAAATTGTGGATCGCCGAGTGACCGAGTCTGTGAAGGTTTGGAAGTCACCTGAAGACTTACCACGAGTGATTGGGCGAGGTCTGTGTGACCTTAGCTTAAGGGGAATATAGTGAGGACTAAGTGTCATGAGCTGCATGTTCAGGACTTGGTGTCCGGGACTGTGTGTCCTCGGGTTTAAATACCTAACCGCCCTAATCAGACGTACAACTATCACAACAGTTGGAACTGGTCTACCAAATCATTGTCTTCACCGAGCTAACTGGTTCCATTTCCTCAACCCTTCTATTTCCTCATTTATGTGTTGTGAGCTTGTTCATATCTGTTTGAAGACTTTGACTTTAGACTTTCTCTATTTATTCAGTCTGTTTGTCTTCATTCTGTTTTGTCCTAGGTTTACACTTTCGGTACTCTATGCTTCTTTTCATTTCATCATGAAGACCATGCTTATGTTCAGTTATGTTTACATCTGAGTACCTTTTCTGCTGCAAGTAGTTCTTCACTCAGGAATTTCATCAACCGCAAATTCCTCAGTGAAGAATTCATAAAAGTCGCCTATTCGCACCCCTCTAGTCGATATAACGCACTTTCAATTGGTATCAGAGCAAGGTACTCCCTTGTTCTGTGTGATTTTGGTTTAACCGCCTGGAGTTTTAGTTATGCCGACCGCAGGTATGATCAAGGTTTCTGTTGGGTGTCCTTCCTTTGATGGGATGGACTACCCCTACTGGAAGAATAAGATGCGCATGCATCTTGAGGCAATTGACAATGATCTCTGGTACGTTGTGGAAAATGGCGTTCCCTTTGTCACTTCGACAATCAATGCTGCTGATGTGAAGAGATTCAAGCAACTCGACTCTCAAGCGAAGAACATCATATGTGTCCATCTGAGCAAAGGGCAATATGGTAGAGTGAGTTCTTTGGAGACAACAAAGCTTATCTGGGACATGCTGTCCAAGGTCAATGAGGGAGTCTGAACACAGCGTAACTCTCTAGTTGACGTTCTTCGCAATCTCTTCAACCGCTTCAAAAGACTCGACAATGAAAATGTTCAGCAAACCTTCGATCCCCTCACTAACATCTCAAATGAGCTTCAAGCACATGGTGCCACGGATATCACAAATTGCTGAGATTGCTTGATTCCTCATTTGATACCTTGGCATTGATGATACAAGAACGTGGAGACTGTAAGTCACTTGATCCCGCTGATATCCTCGAGAGACTAAACACTCATGAGTTCCAGCTTGCTGAGAAGAGAGATATCTATGGACCAAGTTATGGTAGATCACGGGCTCTGAAGGCCAAGGCAGTGTCTGAATCTGAAGGTGACGATTCTGGCAGCAACCTTGGTGACCCTGAATAACTGAGCCAGGAGCTAGCAATGCTCGTGAGGAAATTCCAGAAGTTCTCAAGACATGGTCTCTTTGGTAAATCCTCAAGAAGTGGTGACTTGAGATCAGATTCCTCATCCCATGATTACAAGAAGAGACTCTGTCACAAATGCAAGAAAGCCGGACACTACATTCAACATTGTCCTTAGTGGGAAAAGGAATCAAAGAAGAAGAAGTACAAGGATTACAGTTCTAATGATTCAAAGAAAAAGAAGAAATCTTCAAATTCCTCGTCATCAAAATCTTCAAGGTCCTCATCTCACAAGAAGAGCAGCTCCAAGAAGGCTCGGGCATTCATTGCCAAGGAAATGGACTCTGAGGCTGAATCTGAGGAAAATGAGGAAGAGGAGGAATCTGAGGAGTCAGACTCTGGTGTGGCGAGCCTAGCCCTCGCTACCGCGTTTGCCAGCAAGTCCATCTACAACTCTTAAGAAAAGACCTCCCCAACACAACTGATGACGGCGATGAGGACTATGCGCCCACCTATTGCTTCATGGCAAAAGGCTCAATGGTACTCAAATATCCCTCCTCTGAATCTAGTGATGATGAATCTGATGAAAACCTCAAACCCAGCTATTCCAAACTTGCTAAGATTGCTGTGAAACTGCAAAAGGCTCTGGAAAAGGTTCAAAACATGCTAGATAAAAGTGATGATATGTTGGGCGAGGAAATGGATCATACTAAAAATTTGACTGAAAATCGTTAGAGACTTCAGTCCAAGTTTGACAATCTTCAAGGCCATCATAACACTCTCCTATCTGATGATGAGAAGCTTTCTTATGAATTTCTTCAAAGAAAGCAAGATCTTGAGCAGTTAAGAGTGAGTTACGAAGATCTTCAGAAGGAGCATGATTCATTACTTGCTCAACAGATCAGCGCTACCCAAGATGAATTTGTGCCTCCATGGTTGAAGTGCATTAAACGTGAAACTGCTAATTCTTCACCTGAATGCTCAAATACTTCCATTGCTGCAAATTCTTCAACTGCCTCTGCCATCACTAATTCCTCATCTGAGGACATTGCTAGTATCACTGATGATGCAGGGCTAAAGGAATTGTATATGATAGGCATGTACAAAAGCCTCAAAGGGCATCAGGCTCTTTGTGATGTGCTTAAAAAGCGGATCCTCAACAAGAACCCTATGAAAGAGGGTATTGCCTTTGAGAGGAAACTCAATGCTGATGGGACCTACTGGAAACCTGAGCAGTATCCCAAAACCTCATGGGTTGCTACAAAGGGACCTTCAGTGGATCCATCTACTTTATCTGGCTTTACATGTGAATCTTCATATTCTTCTGATGAGTCATTTGACTTCAATTATAAACTGTTCAAAAATCAGAATGGTGAAGTTCTTGCTAGATATGTTGGCACTAACTGTAGGAACGGTCCTCCTATGAAGAAAATCTGGGTTCCCAAAAGGTGCCTTGAAAATCTTCAGGTGAATGTCATCATGACCCCACCTGTGAAGAATAGGAACCCCATATCAAATTCTTCATATGGATCAAATTCTTCATATGGATCCAAGTCCTCATACGGACCAAATTCCTCAAAAGGACCAAATTCCTCAAAAGACTTGATCATGATGGCATGAGGAATCTGCACACGCTCGCGAAGAAGAAGCATGCCATTGGCATTGAGAATGTCAAATTCATCAAGGACCACTTATGCGGAGCCTGTGAAGCTGGAAAGATGACCAAGGCCAAGCATCCAACGAAGACCATCATGAATACTACTCGACCATTTGAATTGCTTCACATGGATCTCTTTGGCCCTACTCACTATGCCACATTTACTAATGTTGCATCCTTATATGGCTTTGTCATTGTTGATGATTATTCTCGATATACTTGGGTGCATATCATCACTTGCAAAACTGAAGTGCAGGAAGTCTTCAAACGATTTTCCTCGAGGGCTTCAACCAACTTTGGTGTGAAGATCAAGCACATCAGAAGTGATAATGGAATTGAGTTCAAGAACACTGGTCTCAGTGACTATCTTGATGAACTTGGTATTACTCATGAGTTATCTGCTCATTATACTCCCCAGCAAAATGGCGTCGTGGAGCGCAAGAACAGGTCTCTTGTTGAGATGGCTCGCACTATGATTGATGAGTACAAGACGCCTACTCACTTCTGGCCTGAGGCAATCGATACTGCTTGCCACATCATCAACAGGGTATATCTTCACAAATTCTTCAACAAGACTGCATATGAACTCCTCATTGACAAGAAACCCAATGTCGGTTATCTGAAAGTCTTCGGTGCTAAATGCTGGATTAGAGATCCACATCATAGTTCTAAATTTGCACCAAAAGCACATGATGGTTTTATGCTCGGTTATGGTAAGAACTCGCACACCTACAGAGTCTTCAACACCTATCACCAAAAGGTTGTTGAAACTATAGATGTGCGGTTCGATGAAACTAATGGCTCGCAAAGAGAGCACCTACCTCCTGTGACAGATGAAATACCTCTTGAGGAATCTATTAAGTTCAAGGCTACAGAGGATGTCATTCTTTCCGAAGAATCTGCTGAAGAAGTCGTTCTAGAACGTGAAGAACGTCATGCTAATGCACCTGAGGAAAATGGTGCTGAAGAAAATGCTGACCAAATTCCTCAACGACAACCCGCTCATCCTCGCGTTGTAAATGAAGTGCAAATTGAGAAAATCATGAGCGACGTCAACATTCCAGGTCCTCTCAAACACTCAAGAGCTTCACTTTTATCTAACTTTTCTGGTCACTTTGCTTTCATCTCTATCACAGAGCCCACTAAGGTAGATGAAGCATTTCTGGAGCCTGAGTGGATTCAAGCGATGCAAGAGGAATTACATCAATTCGAGCTCAATAACGTCTGGGAATTTGTCAAACGTCCAGATCCTCGCAAGCAAAATATCATCAGCACAAAGTGGATATACCACAACAAGCAAGATGAAAATGGCCTTGTGGTGAGTAATAAGGCACGACTTGTAGCGCAAGGCTACACACAGGTTGAAGGAATTGACTTCAATGAAACTTTTGCACCTATTGCTAGACTTGAAGCTATTCGCATATTACTTGCTTATTCTAACCATCATGATATCATCTTATATAAAATGGATGTGAAAATTGCATTCCTCAATGGTAAGCTTGAGGAAGAAGTATATGTTGCTCAACCCCCAGGTTTTGAAGATCAAAAGCATCTTGACAAAGTCTTCAGACTCAATAAGGCCCTCTATGGCCTCAAGCAGGCCCCTCGGGCGTGGTATGATACTTTGAAGGAATTCCTCATGAAGAAAGGCTTCAAACCCGGTTCACTTGACCCAACTCTTTTCACTAAATCATATGATGGTGAATTTTTTGTGTGCCAAATTTATGTTGATGATATCATTTTCAGCTATACTGACCAACGTTACAGTGATGAATTTACCTATATGATGAGTGAAGAATATCAAACGTCTATGATGGGGAATTGAAATTCTTATTAGGTCTTCAGATTCATCAATAGCGCAATGGCATATTCATATCTCAGGAGAAATACCTCAAGGATATACTGAGGAAATTTGGCATGCAAGATTGCAAAGGTGTCAAAATCCCTATGCCCACAAATGGGCATCTATGCACTGATGAAAATGGTATTGACTTCGATCAAAAGGAATACCGCTCCATGATTGGTTCTTTATTGTATTATGTGCATCTAGGCCAGATATTATGCTTAGTGTTTGCATGTGTGCCCGATTTCAAGCTAGACCGAAGGAATCACACCATAAGGCTGTGAAGCATATTCTTCGATATCTAACTCACACACCAACACTTGGATTATGGTACCCTAAGGGCTCAGCTTTTGATCGCATTGGATATTCAGACTCTGACTATGCTGGTGATCGTGTAGACCCCAAGTCAATATCTGGCACATGCCATTTCCTCAGACGATCCTTGGTCTGTTGGTCCTCGAAGAAACATAATTGTGTATCACTGTCTACTGCTGAAGCTGAGTACATTGCTGCTGGTTCTTGCCATGCTCAACTGCTATGGATAAAGCAAACTCTCAAGGACTACGGCATTAACATGAACAATGTGCCACTCTACTGTGAAAATGAGAGTGCCATCAAGATTGCTCATAACCCAGTTCAACACTCGAAGACAAAGCACATTCAGATTCGTCATCATTTTCTTCGTGATCATGTGTTGAAGGGCGACATCTCTATTGAGCATGTGAAGACTGAAGAACAGCTAGCCGATATCTTCACTAAGACCTTGGATGAGAAGAGATTTAGCAAGTTGTGGTGTGAGCTAAATATCTTAGAATCGTCAAATGTTCTTTGAAAAGGACACTCATCCTAACATTTATGCAAAATTGATGACTTAGATGTGCAACACATGAAGAAACGTTTTTCTTCAATCATTGAAGACTAACACTGTAAATGTGAAGAAATTAATGAAGAATTTGATTCTCAGAACCCTACTACAATTGTATGCGGTGTCTGAAATCATCATTCTTATATGATGGGTCACGCCACCACCAAAAGTTGAAAATCTTCAATTTGAGTTTTTCCTCAGTTTTGAAATTGCTCAGTTGTTCTTCAACTTTGCAATGTCTTCACCTTTTCCGTCGTTTTTCTTCATTGGCTATATATTTATACGAGTTTATGTCCTCTACAGCATTCACTTATTTCTATTTCTTCTTGTTCCCTTTTCTTCTAACTGAATGTGATTGGACCCTTCCCCCTCTATGCTAAACTCAACCCAAACTATTCACAAATTCTTCATGTGCGTTCTATTTGAAACTCATTCAAAATCTTCATTGTGTCCTTGTCAACTGGAGAATTTGCGAACGAAACTTTAAAATGTATTTTTTTTCTAAATTTTTGGCTTTACCGCTCAAACTGTTCTGCATTCTGTGAAATGTCTATCTTTCACCCACATTCTCACACGATCGCCACCTCTCAGTACGTGGGTGACACATGTCAAGTGAATGAGAAGGGTCAGGGGCACGTTCGTCCAATTTCTTTGGGCGAACAGTTTTTCACATCGACTATAAATACCCCACCCCTTCCTCACTTCATTTTTACTCTGCTCGACCTATCTCCCGCTCGAGCTTCCCAAAACCTAGCGCTGCCACTACTTCATCATCACCGGTGAGGAAGAGCTTCACTGCCTCGACCTTGTCACCGTCATACTCGCGTCGACTGCGGATTTCTTCACTCTGCCGCCGCTGTAGCTATCTTCCTCTGCCAAGTTAGGGCATGGAAGATCTGAACTGACGAGCTTCACATCTACACTTCCTAGTTCGTCGTGTTCTTCGTCAAGGGTAATTAAAAGTTACTTTTACTGCCCTTGTTGATTCTGATGTTTTCTTCAAATCTTCAAACGGTGTTTATTCCTCAACTCTTCACACACTAAACACCTCACATATCATCTACTCTTGATCTATTTCTCGAAGCAAATTTTTTTCCTCAAGATTCCTCAATTGTGTGGATTTTTCAATCTGTACAACTCTGGAACCTAAGTCAAAGGACGCTTAGTGAAATTCTTCAAGACTCATCTGGTCAAATTCCTCAAACTTGTTCTTATTGCAAAACCTTCTGAGAATGCATATGACCTCTCCAAATTCCTGACAACTATACTATGTTCACAGGTACACATGTCCGCTGCTGAATCACTAGGTTCTCATCAACTTAACTCATTTTGCAGCATTCCTTGAAGAAAAGTTGCACACCTCCTCAGAGAATTCCATTGCTCAAATTCCTCAGGTGAAGAAAATGGCTGACGGTAAGAAGCCACAGAAGGGAGGAAAGAGGCCTGAGGTCAATACTGCTTTCGAGATTCCTGATGACATATACAAGGATTATTGCACTCCTGATGAGGCCAAATTTGGCAATGGAGGGAGTACAGATATGTTACTCCCAAGTATATGAGGAAATTCGCTCTTAATCATCCATGCCCAAGACCTCCATTGGCACCTGGCCAAGAAGCTGATCCCCCCAGCCTCAAGCGTGGTGAGGACTATCCTGGTGAATGGGCCAAGCGCCAGGCCAAGCTAGCCAAAGTAGCTAAGGAAGCAGTGAGGAAATTTAATCAAGACTCTGCTGCTACTACCACTGTTGAGGCCTCTACAAGCAAGCCAAAGAAGGCCATAGCAAAGAAGCCTGCTCATAAGCCAAGTGCGTCACTCCCAATGCCCTCACGGCCAAGTTCCTCAGCAATGCCCTCAAGGCCAAATTCTTTAAAGCCCTCATGACTAATTCCTCAAGCTGCTCCAGCTCCTCCAAAGTCCTCAGCTCCTCCATCAAAATCCTCTACACCTGTGCATCTCACCACGCGCCAAAGGACAACAGGCATCTCTATTGCCTCAGGAGCTTCTGCTAGTTCTTTAGCTCCACCCAATTCATCAACTAGCCCCTCTCTGCTGAAGACAAAGGCCACTTCTGGACGAGGCTCTCGACCACGTCCTCACAAGAAGTAGGTCGCCTTTCAAGTACCATCCGAAGATGATGAGGCTGATGATGAGGAACTTGCCGAAATCATCAAAGACAGGCAGCTTAGGGCCGCTAGAGCCAAAGGCAGCAATGTGCCATTGATACTGGATTCGAAGTTGATCCTAGACTTCATCCACCTATGGCACAAGGATCCCAACACACCTTTCCCGAAGATGAATCTCGCCCCTGGTCAAAGTCATGTTCTGACTCACTTCATTGATGAAGAAAAATGGAAATATGAACAGGGGAGGAAGGTGAAGAAAGCGCAATACAAGAAAGAGCGCTTTGTGAAGCAAAACGTTCTGAAGCTTTCACCTGAAGAACTTGTTGCTCTTAAATCTGAGATCGCTACTATGCTGACTGGCTTGGTGCCAAAGTCGGATTTGTCAAGATAACTGAGAAGTTCACTTCCAATGTTGCAGCCCCAATGCAAGAAGAAAATCCTCGGGCTGAGGCATCTGCTCATCCTACTGAAGAGCATGCTAGCACCGCTGATGAAAATCAGGCTACTGAAGATATTCATAGTACCAGGGCTGATGACTGCATTCCAGCCGCTGAAGAAATTGCCAGGGCAACCATTAGTGTTGCGCCTGAAGAAAATGAAGAGTTCAGGGCAACTGCATCAGTTGTGCCTAAAGTTATTGAACCAAATTCCTCTGCTCCTCCTGCACCTACCCCAACTCCGATCCTTCCATCTGCATCAGATGTGAAGAAGAACAAGGCTACAGAGCGAGCAGCTGTGAAGAAAAAGAAGGCATCAACTGCATCAGATTCTTCAGCTCCGAAGAAGATGAAGCCGCTGACTAGCTCTTTTGACAACCCAATTGATGTTGTTCCTGTCTCATCCATGCCAGCAAAGGACCTTGTTCCTTTTGATGAAGAATATGAGATTCCAAGTGGATCTGATGATGACATTCCTTCTGCTGCTTCTTCAGAGCAGTTGGATGAAGAAATTGAAGCAGATGCAATCCTTGCAACTCCAATAGTCTCATCGCCCATGCCTCAGTTCACTACTGAAGAGGCTGGCGTTGAAGAAAAAGAGTGAAGAAGAAGATGTGGACATTGGGTGCACAACTCTAGTGTTGAACGATGACTTTTGGGAAAGTCAGCACCCCAATTCTCCTCTGTTCACACACCTTCAACAAATTACTCAGTCCCCTGTAACCACTGAAGTTCCAATGGGATTTGAAGAACCTCATGCCACACCGTCTGTCCACGAAGAGATTCCAGCCACTAGTGCTGAAGAAAATGTTAATGAAGAACCTCAGGCTGTCACTGAAGAAGAAGCTGAAATTCCTCAGCCAGTGCATCCTAAGATTGTGATTCCTGAGGTGGTGATGCAATTGACCAATACATCTCAGACCAAGCCAAAGGATCCCTTCTTGAAGAAGCAGAAATTCAAGGTTGATGACTTCTTCGGCGAACATGTGTTCTTCACAAACTATAACCCTTATGACTCTGCTCGTCTTAGAAGGAAGCGCTTCTGGACGACCAGCCAAGCAGACTTTTATTATTCACTGCTTTTCAACAAGGACAAAGTCTTCAACCATGAGCATATTCCTCATGTGGACATGGAATCACGGCCTTGCTTCACCCCAGTCCTTATTGTGCTTCATGATGCAGGACTGCTCAACTTTTGCACGGATATTTGCGATTGGAATGAAGAGCTCATTCTTCAATTCTATGCAACTCTGCATATCACAGGCGATGCTGACGATGTGAACTCTTGGGCTTTGGACTGGATGACTGAAAACACACATTTCGTTGCATTTATCATGAACCTGAACTCATTGCCCATTACATGCAAGTGCTAATGAAGCCTCTGAAGCCAGCTCCAGCTCCAAGGACAAAATTCCTCGTGAAGGAATTGTTGTTTGTGCCTAGAACTGTCTATCGCATTCTGACGAAGACATTGAGTCCAATCAAAGGCCACGATTCAAATGATGAAGAAGTGGTTGGCATCCTGAAGAATCTGCTAGTCAATATCATACATGGCATTCCTATCAACTACCATGATTTCTTCATGAGGACTCTGGCAAATGTTCCCTCTATCCATTTGAGTTGAAGCCTCACGCTCCCTGGATTATGAGATTCCTCAGAACAAGGTATTCACTCAACTACAAGGCTGATTTTCAGAATCATGTTAGTTACCTGCCCCCAATAGAAGTCCTCAAGCGGAAATTTTCCTCATCTGATGAAAAGGGAAAAGCTAATGCAATTATTGATGAAGCATTCGTCCATTGGATGGTCAGTTTCGCAAAGCTGCATCTTACTCCACCAATGATGATTCTGCTACTCATGATTCTGCCGCTAATGCATCAAAGCCAAATCCTCAAGCAACAGCTCCCCGGGTGATGACTGACCATGAGCTTCTTCTTAGTCTTCACTAGAAGGTGGACCGAAACCACAAATGGGTTAAGCATAAGTTTGGTTCTATTCTTCACAACATGACTCCTACACACAATACAGTGAAGAAAAACCATTACTACCTTCTTGAAGTCTTCGGTCACACCTGGGCTATTTTGTCACATCTGTATGGTGAAGATGGTTTGAAGCAAATGGGTTTCGAGCAGGACTTTGAATGGTCTTAGCTGCCACCGTCTAAGAAATTCAAGAAGACTAAAGTTCATTCCTTGGTGGCCAACTCATATTCTTCATCACGCGAAACCGATGAGCATGAAGACTTGGACGACACTGCGGCAGGCCCTACAACAACAAACGACCCCAACAACGCTGGCGCTCCTCCATCAACTTGATATTCTTCAGGAGCGTTAGTCCTCATAGTTCGTCCCTTTTGGTCATTTGGTGACAAAGGGGGAGAAATTTGAGTTAGTCTTCAAGCGGGTCTACTTATTTGGGCATTTTTTCTAAGTTACAACTCTTGTTCTTCTGAGACTTTATTCGATCGAGTTGTAAACTTAAACTCTATGGTGGTCTGATACTTTTGCTGAGTTTTTCTGCATGCTTATTCCTCATTAATGTTAATGCACGCATGCTGAATTACATCAGTCACCATATTTCATCATGCATTTCAAATTCTTCATATTATACATTAAATACGTGTATGGATTAATAGATATAGGGGGGATCTCCATGATTCTACTCTTCAAAGTGTGCATTGCTTCAAAAGCAAATTCCTCACTATGCACATCTTCAAGGGGGGTTCTTCTCTATCTTGTAATCAAATTCCTCAGTACCAGTATTTACACTTCATATGTTTATCCCCATTGAAAACTTAACCTATATTGTCATCAATGACCAAAAAGGGGGAGATTGTAAGTGCATCTAGTGCCCCTTAGTGATTTTGGTGTATTGAAGACTTATAGGTTAAGGGACTGATGCGTTTGTGAGTGTACACGGGTCTATAAGTCTATGAGGAGTTTGATATTTACAGAGAAAGTCGACCCCTAAAAATGAAGTTCTTTGACTAAAGACTTTGGATTTCTGAAGACTTTGAAAGTGAAGAAATTGGTGTGATCCTGAAGACTTGGTATTCATTCGAGGAACATGAAGCATGAATACTTTTGTTTTCGTAGTTTCATTTTCTCTTTCTTGAGTCATAGGAAACACCGTACTGTTAAAGGGGGTCGAGGAAATACTAAGGAAAAATTTCCAGGTGATGCTCAACTCAAATTCTACACCTACCAATCCCTTCGAGTGAAGCCATTGGAAATCTCATACAGCTCAGTCAATTTCTTCAGTGACAGAGACGAAGTTCTTATGGTCTCTGAGGAATTTGTTCTGACTGAGGAGTTAGGAATTCGCCAATGTGGATTACCTACACAGTGAGGAACATGATAGCCCTGAGGAATTTGATACTCAAAATTCCGCCCGTTGCTGTGATATGTGCCAGTTGTCCCAAAATATCTACCCACCTAACGGTGATATCATTGAAGGGCATTTATGTCTTATCATGTCGGGATGCTCCCTAGGCTATAAATAGCCGCCCCCCTACAACCACTAGCTGGTCGGCTGCTCCGAGAGAAACTGACACTTGTCATTTGAGAGCATCCCATCCTCCAAGGACTTTGAGTGAAAATCATCAAGTGAGGAAAACCCAAACCCAAACACCTACAAACCCAAAGTGATTGAGCATCACTGAAGAGATTGATCTTGTGTGGATCCGACGTTGGTTACCTTTGAAGACTGTGCATCTTCCAGACGGTTAGGCGTCATGGTCTAGAGCATCCAAGTGGAAATTATGGATCGCTGAGTGACCGAGTCTGTGAAGGTTTGGAAGTCACCTGAAGACTTACCACGAGTGATTAGGCGAGGTCTGTGTGACCTTAGCTCAAGGGGAATACGGTGAGGACTAAGTGTCCTGAGTTGCGTGTTCAGGACTGGGTGTCCGGGACTGTGTGTCCTCAGGTTTAAATACCTAGCCGCCCTAACCAGATGTATAGCTGTTATAACAGTTGGAACTGGTCTACCAAATCATTGTCTTCATCGAGCTGTCTGGTCCATTTCCTCATTTATGTGTTGTGAGCTTGTTCATATCTATTTGAAGACTTTGACTGAAGACTTTCTCTATTTCTTCAGTCTGTTTGTCTTCATTCTGTTTTGTCATGTGTTTACGCTTTCTGTACTCTGTGCTTGTTTTCATTTCATCATGAAGACCATGCTTATGTTCTGTTATGTTTACATCTGAGTACTTTTTCCGTTGCAAGTAGTTCTTCACTCAGGAATTTCATCACTCACAAATTCCTAAGTGAAGAATTCATAAAAATCGCCTGTTCACCCTCCTCTAGTTGATATAACGCACTTTCAATAATGCACGGTAATAGCGTTGATAGGACGACAATCGGAACACATACAAAATGTACCATCTTTCTTGGGAACTAGGATTACCGAGACAGCACAAGGGCTCAAACTTTCTCGAACATGGCCATTATTGATGAGTTGTTGTACTTGCCGTTGCATCTCCTTAGTTTCCTTGGGGTTGACTCGGTAGGGAGCCTTGTTTGGAAGAGGTGCTCCGGGGATGAGGTCGATTCGGTGCTCGATGCCTTGTAGTGGAGGTAGACACGGAGGTAGCTCGCCGGGGAAAACATCTTGGAATTCCTGCAAAAGAGAAGACAACACTAAAGGTAGATTGTGAGAGGTGTTAGCTTTTGATGCATCATCCCTGCACAAAAGGAAATAGTGCATAACACTTGATGGGTTCTCACACACTTCTCCCATCTCACGTTTGGTGTCAAATAGAACTAAGTTCTTCTCGTCGCTCATCGTGGAGGCACTCAATTTGGGCTTTTGGAGCTCACTCTCTTTTTGCTGATTCACTCTCTCACTATTCTCTCCATGATGGGTGGTTTGCTTGTCGGCGATCACTTGGCTTGGAGACATAGGGCAAAGGACGTACTCCTTTCCTTTCATCTTGAAGCTATAGTGATTCGTTCGGCCGTTGTGGATGACACCTCGATCAAATTGCCATGGTCTTCCAAGAAGAAGGTGGCAAACTGACATTGGAAAGACATCACAATCCAAAGTGTCTTCATATGCTCTGATTTTGAAGGAGACTTGCACTCTATGCTCGACTTGGATAGTGCCGGAGACGCTAAGCCATTGAACCTTGTATGGATGTGGGTGCTTTATCTTGTCCAATTGGAGCTTGGAGCAAAGTTCTTCACTTGCCAAGTTATGACAACTCCCTCCATCGATGAAGACCTAGACGGGCCTTCCATTGATGTCGGCCTTGGTATGAAACATATGGCATCTTTGGTCTTCTTCTTGTTGATGTTGAAGAGTCAAGACCTTGGAGACAACGAGAGCGGGGCTCGAATCTTTGTCACAAAAGACTTGATTTTCTTCATCTTCGCTCACTTGCCGGTGTACGGCCACTTGCTGAAGGGCTTCAATTTCTCCTTCACTCATGGAGTCATAGGTACCATCTTCATTGAGGATCATGGTGCGCTTGTTTGTACATTCGAAAGACTTGTGGCCTCGGCCGCCGCATATAAAGCATTTGAAGGAACTTGTCTTGATGGTCTCATCGGTGGGGGTAGAGGATGATGAAGCTCTCCGCTTGAAGTTTCTTGTAGTAGGAGGATGACTTGAGGTTGTCGAAGTTTCTTTGTAACTTGACTTGTCGGCGTTGCTTGTAGAGAGATTGGTTGAGGTAGAAGGTGTTGGAGTCATTGAAGCTTGGGTGTTGGAGAAGCCATAGGACTTGGATGAGAACTTGGCATATTTGAAGTCATCTTGCACTTGACATTCTGCCTTGGTAGCTTGATGCACTAGCTCGATGAGGTTTGAGTATGGTTGGAAGTCGGCGATCTTCTTGATAGGATGATTGAGTCCATTCAAGAAATGTTCCATAGTTTGCTCATCATCTTCCATGACATTAGCTCGTATCATGGCAATCTCCATTTCCTTGTAGTATTATTCAACGCTCTTGGTTCCTTGCTTGAGTAGTTGGAGTTTCTTGAAGAGGTCGCGGTTGTAGTATGTCGGCACAAAATGTGCTCTCATGACATCCTTCATTTGCGCCCAAGTAGTGATGGGTGTTTCACCTCTTGCCTCACGGAGCTCAATGACTTGTTCCCACCAAATGAGGACGTAGTCTTGAAACTCAAGGGATGCCATCGCGATCTTCTTCTCTTCCTCATAGTTGTGCAAGCGGAAGATTTTGTGAACCTACAATGCCCATGATATGGACTCTTCGGGATCATTGCTTCCATTGAACTTGGGCATGGTGAACTTTAGCTTGCGATAGCGTTGCTCTTCATTGTGTTGGGGTCATGGATGATGACATCCTTGACGGGGAGGATCGTCTCCCTCAACTTGCTATTGTCGTGGAGGATTTCCATTGTTTTCTTGCTCTTGGTGAACTTGGGGTTCTTGTCGAGGAGGTCGTGGAACTTGACGATGCACACGAGCTTGATAGTTCCTCTCTTGAACTTCTTCACGAAGCGCTCTCACGATTTTGCCGGTTGTGCGTGGATATGGATCGATTTGAATCTCGGATGGCACGTTGCGCCTCAAGTGCTTGAGCTTCATGTAGTTGTTGTTCGTGACATTGTGCCTCGGCATCTTGTTCATCTTGATGTTGTCTCGCTCGTTCTTCCTCTTCTTGATGACGTTGGCGTTGGCATTTTCGTGCTTGTGCAAAAGTAGCTTGGTTTTGACAATGTCGTTGGTCTTGGGAGTCATTGTCGTGTAGAGGATTGCGATTTGCATGACGATCTTGGCACGCGGCACGTCCAAGAGTATTCTATGTCGTAGTAATTGAATCGGAGATGGTGTCGTCTGAGTGTCGACTTGAGCGGCTCCTTCTTGAGTAGAACGACGAGGTAGAAGAGCGGTTGGCCATCATTGTTCGAATATCCTCCTTGAGAGATGCCATGGACGTGTCGAAGTAGTCTCGTGTACATTGAACGGTGAGTCGCAAGTCGGCGGCGAGGTTGTCGATGCGTTCAGTCATTGCTTGTTGCTCTTCATGCAAAGCTCGTTGTGCACCGAAGAGATGGGTCTTTGTAACGTAGGAAGACATGTCATCGTCTTTCTCGATGAAGAGTGGGTTGGTAGAAGTACTTGGCCTATGCATCATTCCAAGCAAATACGTGAGTGGAAGAAGGAGAAGAACTTATACCTAATGTACCTTGACCGATGTTGAAGACGGATCAATGATCACTCAAATGTGTAACAAGGAAATAGCACAATTGGTACCAATTCTTGTCGGTTTCTCACACCTACACAAAAATCTTATAGTGGAGCTTGGTTAGGATGGTGGCACATAAATTTTATGCAATTGTTAGTGATCTTCAATAATATTCGAAAAGATTCACAAATGTGCAAATGCAACAAGTAGACCAATAGCACGATATGGTACACGAGAACTCACAGACGGAGAGATAAATGGGGTCATGCGACCAAGGAGACCACGAAAATGCTCTTGTTGCACAAAACTAGAGAGACGCTAGCACGATTGCACAATAGGCAGATATGCAACGACTTCTATCCCAAGTATGTTGTATGTATGGTATTCCGATGATATGATCCAAGATGATCTAGTATGACAATCTTAATGTAGTATGATGCTATGGCTCTTGCTTAAAATCTTTTTGCTTATCTTTCCCTTTTTGCTTAAAAGCTTCTATGGCTCTTTTTCTTTTGAGCTCTTTTCTCATGCAATGCTTCACGAACCAAGATAGCAATTATGTATGCGATGACAACTTTGTGACACAAAAGATGATACCAAGATATGCACCAAGATGATATGATATGTATGCTATGTGAAGTATGAACACTAATGTGCACAAGTTACGTTATCGGCAGTACTCAAAGGCTAGTCTTGATGGGTAAGATACGCAAAATTGGGCTATGATGGCAATCAATGCAAATGGCAGGATTGTATAATGATGGTGTATCACGATACCAAGAAGAGATTACCGTTCTTGTTTACGTCATGGTGTCAAAATGGTGGAGTGGTTGTTGTCGATGACGAATCTGTGGCGAAGATGAGCGGCGGTGATGTTGATGTCAAACCGTCCCTAAGTAGCTGAAACAGGTTAAGAAACGGGAGCTGTAACTCAAATTCTCAAAGCAAAATGTGGAAAAATTGTGTCGGAGTGCGAGCAAGTAAGCAATGGTGGTTGCAGAAAGCGAGTGCGGTATTGGGTTGCGTATGCGAAAGTGGAAGTGGAGAGGTGATGGTGACCAAACTGAATTTTTCAGTTTCATCAGAGAACGTCGGACGTCCGGTGGCGGAGCGATCGTCCAGTCGTCGGACGTCCGGTGACTTGCGGACATCTGGTGCCTGGGCGGTTTCAGGCATGGGATGAACAGCTAGGGTTCGTGGTGGTGGTAGCGAAATCGGTCTTGTCCGGGCGATTTTGTGGATGGAAAAGGTGGAGATGATGGGGGAGAGCTAGATCCACTCGTGGCAAAGCAAATCCCTGGATCAAATCCAACAAAACTTCACCAACAAATCACAAAAAAATTGGGGCTATTTTTGCTGGGATTTCCAAAATTGGGGAAGAACACAACAAAATCAAACTAGAAAACAAAGAGGGGGGGCTCTGAAATCATGATCAACGTGGCTCTTGATACCAAGATAATGTAGGGTGGAACACTAGATGGCCGATCTTTCATGAAAGGAGCGGATCCCAACGAGGAACACGAAGAACATGACGGGAAACATGAGGGAAAACATGAGAGAATCACTCAAACCAACGAGATTAGGTCACACATATGCTAGATCCTCGAAAAACAACAGGAGATACAAGATCCACAATCAACAAAGGATGATACAAAGGTAACCGGTTCTTCTCCGTGAGGAGGTATTGAGGGGTCCTCCCATGAAGTGGTCTTGAATCCAAGGCGGATCTTCTCCGAAGAGGCAATGGTCCCTCGCTATGGAGTAGATTTGGATGGATGAGCGAAGCTCTATCTCACATATGAGCTAACACAACGCTCACCCTAACTAGGGGGAGGACGAGGTCTATTTATAGTCTTACTGCAAATGGGGACGAAGTGAAGGGGTACATGGGCCTTGGGCCCAGAACTGTGCGCAGACAGGTACCGGACGTCCGATGTGTTACGGCCGTCTGGTGGCTCGTGGGCATCCGGACGTCCGATAGTCACCGGACTTCCGCTGGCTTTGGCTCGGTTGAGGTGGCACCGGATTTCTAGAGATGGCCGGTCGTCCGGTCGCGTCGGACATCCGCTGTTTTTGCTCGGTTGCGCTGGAGCCGGTCATCCGGTCCTGGCCGATCGTCCGCTTGTTGGGAGGTGTGGTCGGTTGTCCGGTCTCGGTCGGACATCCGCTAGCTGTAGCTCTCGTCAGAAGTGACTTGGGCAAGTTGGGCTTCAGGTGCTGGACGTCCGGTGTCGGGCGGTCCTCCGGTGGCTATAGCTTCCATGGTAGCTCTTCTTCTTGGCACTTGGTCTCCTCACCGTCTTGTTCGTTGGATGTAACTGCTCCTTGGCTTTCCGCCAAGTACCTGATTACACATAGTGTTTCCGCTTGAGGTAGCAGTCGTGTCTCATGTATATAAACTAGTAGTCTGGAGAGGAGCGAGTTCACCTTATCTTCGATAGACTTTGCTCGGTCTCTTGTCATTGGTCCAAGTGGTGTCGTAGGAGACGTAGGTATATCCATGGGGATGACCTTGGGATGCTCTGCATCATGATACAACTTGGGGGCTATTGTTGCGGGGAGATTACATCTTAATGCTCAAGAGGGAGATTTATTTGGTGGGATTTATGCAACTCGTTTAGCTAATTACCTTGGTGTACCCATAAGAGGGAATGTCATTTAGTTGCCACCCGCTTTTCTAGATTATAATGCTATGGTACGCTACCAGTTTCTTGAGAGGAATGAACAGTCCCTCCAGTACCAACTAATCTTTGACAGACGGTGTGCCGTCCATGTTACCCTTCCTGCTCCTGCATTCTTTAACTTTCAGGTAAATGGGAGATATTTTATAACTATAGAGGAGGCGAACGAGTATGAGAGAAGATCGGAGGCCACTCGCCTCCAAGAAGAAGCTCGCCGAGTAGTAGCTGCCGCAACACAGTACAACCCCAACTATGATTTCGGATACAATCCGGGCCAGGAGTGGCCTTAGACCAACTTAGGCCAAAACTCTAAGCTTGGGGGAGTACGTATTTCTCAGCCACACATTCATGTTCACACACTCATTCTAGTTGTTAGTGTTCATACTTTTTCATTGTATTATCCATGTTTAGTGTATTTTTTCTTGCTTTCTTCTTGTGTGTTTGAAAAACCTTAATGAAAACCAAAAAAATTAGTTGAGCTTATTTCTTTCCATGCTTAGTATCCTTTTTATAGATGCTGCACAACATAGTGATCGCGTCAAACATCTAAATATATAAGAATTTGCTGCAAGATTAGTAGATTACGATGTATAAGCTGAAGTACTTAGCACTTACTTGATATAAGGTAGTATCTCAGGACACTTATTCAAGACATACCAAACCATTTTGTCCAAATCTTTAGGTTTGTCCTCTTGTCGACTCTTCCCTGTAACACGAACAGAATAATCGAAAACATTGAGCCCGGGATTGTCTTCACCCACCTCTTTGCTAAGCTGATAAGCTGTTTCAATGTATTTTGAGCAGAATGTCAATGCTTGTGTAGCAATGTAGGCCTATGCAACGGAACCCTCGGCTCGAGCTTTGTTCCTAACATAGCCCATGAAAGTGTCTAGCCGCCTTTCAATAGGGTACATCCAGTCATACTGTACTGGACCTCTAAGTAGTGCCACATCAGGTAGATGAACAGCCAAATGCACCATCACATCAAAGAAGGCTGGCGGATATATCTTCTCAAGGTCGCATAGGATAGTTGGTATCTTGTCTCTAAGACACTTCAAAGCATCTACCTTGATATTTCTACTGTAGATTTCCCAGAAGAATTGTCCCAACTCTGCAACTGCTCTGTATAAGTCAGGGCAGCCCAATCCTCTAAGGATAATAGGTAAAACCCTTTGAAGTAGGATGTGGCAGTCATGAGTTTTCATCCCTTGTACCTTGTTTCCATCTGCACTGACTCTCCTTTCAGGGTTGGAAGCAAATCCTTGTGGGAATCTCACATGTGACAGGACCTTGCATAATTCTTTTCTTTTTACCTTGTCCAAGACGTACACAACTGGTGCCTTATCTCGTGGTTTACTTTCATCTTCCACCTGCAAATACTTTCTGATACCCAGGTGTGTCAAATCAATCCTAGATTTTAAGGTATCTTTCGTCTTGCCTTTAATATTAAGGAGTGTGCCGATAATGTTGTCACATATATTTTTCGCGATGTGCATCACATCAAGATTATGCCGCAGATCCAAATCTTTCCAATACTCCAAGTCCCACAAAGTGGACCTACGGGTAAACAATAATCTCTCTTCTGCCCTGCCATGCTTCCTTTTCCCGCTACCATTACCAGGATGGTTTCCTGGTGTAATATGCCTGACCTTCTCTAATTCCACTTGCAACTCATCGGTGGTGAGCCTCTTTGGCACATCACGGTTTTCATGCTTTGCATTGAACACATGTCTTCGGTATTTTGTAGGACGCGGCTTGTCCTTGGCAAGGAAACGGTGGTGTCCAATGTAATAGATCTTGCTAAGTATTGCGTATGACAGCAGATTCCTGTCACAGGGAACACATGCATTCTAACCATGTGTCATTCACCCTGACATAGTGCCCAAAGCCAGATAATCATGGATGCACCAAATTATAACAACACGTAGAAAGAAATCAGCTGGTGGGCTGCTATATAGGTCTCGAGTGAAAACACCCCTCCATAGCTGTTGAAGTTCCTCCACAAGAGGCTCCATGAGTAAATCAAAATCCTTTCCAGGACTTTTTGCACCTGGGATGCGCAAGGGCATCATGTAGTTTGATTCTTTGGTGCGGATATTTGGAGGCAAGTGATAACCCACAAGTATAGGGGATCACAACAGTTTTTGAGGGTAGAGTATTCAACACAAATTTATAGATTCGACACAAGGGGAGCCAAAGAATATTTGAAGGTATTAGCAGCTGAGTTGTCAATTCAACCACACCTGGAGATTAATTATCTGCAGCAAAGTGATCAGTAGCAAAGTAGTTTGATAGTTTTGATAGTAGTGATAATAGCAAAGGTAACAGTAACAATGATCGCAGTAGTTTGTAACAAGCGTAATAGTGATGATAACAATAGTAACTTAGCAGAAACAATAAGGATAAATTCGTAGGCATTGGATCGGTGACTTGTTGGATGATATTCATCATGAGACAGTTATAACCAAGGGCGATACGACACTAGTTCCAGTTCATCGATATAATGTAGGCATGTATTCCGTAAATAGTCATACATGCTTTATTAAAAGACCTTGCATGACATCTTTTGTCCTACCCTCCCGTGGCAGTGGGGTCCATATTGGAAACTAAGGAATATTAAGGCCTCCTTTTAATAGAGAACCGGAACAAAGCATTAACACATAGTTAATACATGAACTCCTCAAACTACGGTCATCACCGGGAGTGGGCCCAGTTGTTTTCACTCCGGGGGTGCCAGATCATAACCGTAATAGGTGACTATAACTTGCAAGATCGAATCTAAAACATGGATATAATGATGAATTCATAAATGGTTCAGATCTGAAATCATGGCACTCGGGCCCAAAGTAACAAGCATTAAGCATGGCAAAGCCATAGCAACATCAATCTAAGAACATAGTGTATACTAGGGATCAGGCCCTAACAAAACTAACTCGATTACATGATGAATCTCATCCAACTCCTCATCGACTAGTTTGCCTACGCAGGATTCACTCACTCCGGTGGTGAGCACCATGGAATTGGCGATGGAGAAGGGTTGATGACGACGAAGAACGAAGATCCCCCTCTCTGGAGCCCCAAACGGACTCCAGATATGCCCTCCCGAGGAAGAACAGGGCTTGGCAGCGGCTCTGTCTCGTGGATCGTGATAATTCTTTCTCCCTGATTTTTTCTGCAATAATGTGAATTTATAGTATCAGGGGGTCATCAGCAGGGCCACCACATGGGTACAACCCACCTGGGTGTGCCAGGAGAGGGGGGTGCACCCTGGTGGGTTGTGCCCACCCGGGGGCCCCTCTCCGGTGGGTCTTGGGTCCAGAAATTCTTATTATTGGTATAAAAATCCTCAAAAAGTTTCGTTCCATTCTGAGAACTTTTATTTCTGCACAAAAACAACACCATGGTAGTTCTGCTGAAAACAACGTCAGTCCGGGGTTAGTTTCATTCAAATCATGCAAATTGGAGTCCAAAACAAGAGGAAAAGCGTGATAAAAAGTAGATACGTTGGAGACGTATCAACTCCCCCAAGCCTAAACCTTTTCTTGTCCTCAAGCAATTCAGTTGTTAAACTGAAAGTGAGAAAGAAAAACTTGTATGAACTCTTTTGCTCTTGTTTGCATAAATAATCTTAAACAACACCCAAGTTTTCAACCAACATTATAACTAACCATGTCAACAATAACTCTTAAATATTAAAATGACTCATATCAATGACATAATCAGCTAGCGAGCAATAATAAGATATCTCAAACAGTAACACATTGTCAAAACAACCATGTTATAATATGACAATAATGGTATCTCGCTAGCCCTTTCTGAGACCGCAAAATATAAATGCAGAGCACCTCCGAAGTTCAAGCAGCGACTAAACATTGCAATTCATGGTAGAAAAGATCTAGTCATGATGCACCCAACATTAGCTATACACAATGCATAAATCATGACCGATGTGCTCTACTCAGTTTTTGGCACTTGTTTATAGAAGGTGATGACACAACATAAAAGTAAATATGAAGTCCCTTCGCAAAGGGAAGCAGTGATTTGTAGAGGTGCCAGAGCTTAGTTTTTAAAATAGAGATAAATGATATTTTGAGACATGCACCCTTCTCATTCACTTCACGACCATAAGTTTATCGACATCTTCCATGCTAAGCACGCTAGTGGCGGTTCCCAAGCGGTAAAAGTAAAGGTTTTGACTCCATTGGGAGTTTTTGCTTGATTATGTAAGAGATGAACTCTTTTTGTATTTTGCAATTTGGGACTGGGCATCCCTATTACCTCCCATTTCCTCGTGCGATGGCGAGTGAATAAACACTCGACCTGAGGATAACATGCTTAGCACGGAAGATATCGACCACCTCCTGTCGTTCCTTGAACAATCCAGGCACACAAAACAGATAATTTATTTTAGAAGTTTTTAAAGGTGGCACATGCAAATTTACTTAGGACGGCAGGGTAATACCGTATATAGGTAGGTATGGTGGACTCATCTGGAATAACTTTGGGTTCAAGGTTTTTGATGTACAAGAAGAATTCCCACTTAGTACAGGAAAAGGCTAGCAATTTAAGATTGGGAAGTGACCAGCTAGAGAGCAACAACGATCATAACCAAGCATTAAGCATAAGTAGCATTGGACACTAGCATGAGTAGGATATGAACACCATGAACATAAACATTATAGAGACTATGTTGATTTTGATTCAACTACATGCATGAACATGTACCAAGTCAAGCCACTTGAACATTCAGAGGAGGATACCATATCATCCTACTACATCACAATCATCTTAATGCTTTGTTGATATCCAAGATAACTCATTATTAACTCCCAGCTACTTATGCATGGCATGAGAAACTATAATCTCTAATTTTCATTGCAACATGTTTAATCATAATGGGCTGAAGCATGGGCACTAGGTTAAACATATTTACACACACAAGACAAGTCGAGTTCATACCAGTTACTCTTTGCCACGCCAGTTCATCGAATGTCGTCATTATTTCCTTTCACTTGCACGACCGAATGATATGAAAATAATAATAGTGCAAAAGTGCTATGGACTAAGCTGGAATCTGCAAAACATTTTATTCAATAGGAGAAGACATGGTAAAATGGGCTCTTATTAGTTCAACAATTATTAAAATGAGAGCCACTCAACATTTTCATCGTGGTCTTCTCCTCGGTACAACTCGAATAAAAGAAAAGAAATTCAGAGAAACACACAGAAATATTTTTTGAGTTTTTTGGTTTTTCTTCAACAAGCAAATAATAAGCAAAAATGAGAAAAACTATTTACCACGGGAAAGCTCCCAACAAGCAAAAGAAGAACAAGGAAATCTTTTTGGAGTTTCTTTTTAGTGCTACTAGTAAGCATGCATAGAAAGTAAATTAACTACAACTAATTTTTTTGGTTTTTCTATAGTTTAACAAACACACAAGAAGAAAGCAAGAAAATAAATCTAAGCATGGATGATACAATGAAAAAGTGTGAACACCGACAGATAGAATGATATGTGAAAATATAATGTCGGTGAGAAACACGTACTCCCCCAAGCTTAGGCTTTGGGCCTAAGTTTGTTGTGAATCAGTAGCCTGGAGGGTAGTATGGTTCCTAAGGAGCAGGCATCCACTTATCCCACTGCTGAGGAGTGGGCATCCACTGATCCCACTGTGGAGGTGCCTGTGCATCCTCTGCAGCAGCGTGAGCGTTCCAGTAGGGGAGGATGTTTGCAGGCATAATCCGGTATCCGCCCCTAGCAACAGAATCAAACAAAGTAGGTGCAGGCAAGGGGATAACATCACGAGTGTCAACGTTATAGAGCAAGTTATAAGGAATGGCAATGTCAGGACGATCATGTGCAAGAAAGTGATGGTGATCCATGGCTGCACGGTATAGGTAAACTTTAGTCAAAGGGAAATCATGAGGGTGTCTCTCAACTTCGAAGTGAGCCGCCAAACGAGTAGCAAAATCCCACCATGTACATTACCCTGGGGTTATTAAGGTGTAGGCGACGAGCCACGATAGCTCCCAAGCTATATGTGTTGTCGCCCTCAATTGCGCGATGTAAAACAGCAAGGTCTCGTGAACTAAGTGCACCCACCTTCTTCCTAGCAACCAAGCATTTGGTAATGAAATATGCAACGTAACGGACAACAGGGAAATGTAAACCACCGCCAGTGATGGCTGACACTCTCCCCTCATCACCCACTGTCAAAGTGTGACAAAAATCCTCATACTCAGCCGACCTAGGCTCAGCCAAGCTCTCATCAGAAGGAATCAAGCATATATGATAAAGCTCAGTAAGTGGTATCTGATGATTTTCAGCATATAAATCAAAGCTCATTTCAGGAGGATTATTTCTAGGCAGGAAAGTAAAGCTTTGAACAAACATATTTGTGAGGATTTGGTGCTGGTCACACTCATCTGTGATGAAGTCGGTGAGACCAGCATTGGCAATGAATTGCATGAACTCCTCATGAATTCCAGCTTCTTACAGGAATGGGGTGTGTGACCATTCGCACGGCCGTACCTCCGCCAACCTCCGAGGGTGGAGATCATTGTCAGAAGGCTCCCCAATAACACCCTTGGAGTTCTTCCATGAACCATATTTCCTGAAGATATTCATGTCCGCGTACAAAATTTCCTATGAACAAAAATCTGAATTTTTAGTTCCCAAATTTTTTCCAACAAAACTTCACAAAACTAGTAGCAACTACTCATAGGGATACATAGAGGCCATAGCAAGCATTCAAACTACTTAGAACACTAAGAATTCAATATGCAAGCACATCTACAGCAACACCAAGAGTAGCTAATTATTGTAAACCACTAAAACAAAAACTAATTGGGCAAATGGTGGAGTCACATACCAAGTAACAATCTCCTGAAGCAGTTTCAGGAATGGAGCTTCGAGCAAAGAGATCGAAATTGGCAGCAAAATGAGCAAGAACACGGGAGAGAGCAAGAGGGATTTTTTGGAGGTAGGTGACAATGTGGGATAAAGAGATAAGTGAGGGGGCCCACGTGGGGACCACAACCCCCTGGGCGCGCCAGGGGGTGCTGGCGCGCCCAAGTGGGTTGTGCCCACCTGGTGCACCCCCTCTGGTTATTTTTGCACAAAAAATTCTTAAATATTTAGGAAAAAATCATATAAAATTTTCAGGGCATTCTGAGAACTTTTATTTTTGGATCATTTTTTATTGCATGGGAAATTTAGAAAACAAACAAAACATGGCATTTTATTTTATTTAACTAATAAAAACAGAGAATAAAAAGTAGGGACAGAAAGTAGTGCTTACTAAATTCATCAACTTCATACCGTTCAAAAATGATTCATTAATAAGGTTGATCAAGTCTTATTAACAACCACTTTCCATTAGTATGAAACCGAAGAACTTTCGTAAATTACTAGGTTACCTCAATGGGGATATGCATTTCACCAACAATAAGTATTTCATATTTCTTTTTGATAGTAGGTAGAGGTATTTGAAAACTTCCAATAGTGATTGTCGGAGATTTTTCAATAACATTAATACCATTCACATGGAATTGTTTCTTCGTAAAGTGCACCGTGTGCTCATTACCATTGATATGAAAAGTTGCAATCAATAACCGCCCCTGCAGTATTCCAGAAGGGTCTACCAAGGATAACCGACATGACGTCGTCCTCGGGCATCTCAAGTATAACAAAGTCAGTCAAAATAGTAACATTAGCAACAACAACGGGCACATCCTCACAGATACCGATAGGTATGGCAGTTGATTTGTCAGCCATTTTGCAAAGATATTTCAGTAGAAGTGAGTTTATTCACGTCAAGTCTTTTATATAAAGATAAAGGCATAAAATTAACACTAGCTCCTAAATCACACAAAGAAGTTATCACATAATTCTTTTTGATAGAGCAAGTCATAGTTGGTATTCCCGGATCTCCAATGTAACGACCCGACCCAAAATCGGTCAAGTCTCTGTGTAGCTGTACCATCCCAAGATCATGCTGTCATACACAGTACATTGATGAAAAGATTCAAAGTTCAATCACACCTGAATTTATTACACGATTCTCATATCGAGTCTTTATTACAATAGAATAAATTCGACCGAAGGCCAACTCATGAGAAATAAACTAAATAAAGCTGCGGAAGCGTAGACGAATAGCGAGTCCATCCGACTCCATAGGGCAATCGCCAAGCGTGGATCGTAGCCTCACTCCTGGTCGAAAAACTCCTCTGCAACATAAGATGTTGCAGCCGTGTAGGTCAGCATTTTGAATATGCTGGCAAGTCATGCAGAGAACAACAATAAAGTTTCTAACACTATATGCAATTTGGTTGTGGGGCTCTAGGTTTTATGTTTTTGCAAAAAAGCCAATTTTTTCCTATAACAAAGGACTTGCTTGCAATTACTACAAAATGTTGGTTGTTATTGAGATGGTTCCGCCAACCAATGTCTCATTCCCAATTATTAAATAACCCCTCAATTAATTTATTAAATTCTGCGTTGAGATTTCCGAAATACTCCAGTTTCCAGAGGCTCATTTGTCCATAACCGCGGACACGGCTAATCGATTAGGTTTGTACTCTGCAGAGTCTTGTGCACTTTACCCGCAAGAATCATTCCCTCCTTTATGTCCTCGCACTGCCTGGTGTTTGAAGACGGGATGAACGAAATAGGGTCTTCCGTAGAGTTTCTCTGGGCACTGCCGGTGCCCATCCATGTCCTACCGTTCTTCTACATCTGCTAGCACCGTCCGTCCAGAGTCACGCCTAGGGTCAACCCAGCCAGAGCCCATAATGGCTTGCGGCTGCACAGGTAAGCTTCCGGTCAAGGGGTATCCATCCATCTCTTCGTGGCTGGGTGAAGCTTTCCGCAAGATGTCATGGCGCTTCTCCATGCATCCCGGCTATCCGCTGGTTTCTCCAGGGTGCCCATCAACCGTCCTCCACCCACTAGTGAATTTGAAGTCCATCTTGAGCTTGAAGTCATGGGTTTGTCATCATCTTGACTCTCACATCTCCCTTATGAATCACTCAACCAACCCCGTCTACGAGCATAGAAAAATAAACTACATCGTCCCGGGCAATGATAACAAGGGGAATTGGGTTCATCCTACCTCATGATACTACTCAAGAACATAACTTAAAATTCTCCTACTGCATGCATGGTGGGGAGGAACAATTCTAATGCAACAAAATCATAGGTATTGTAAAACATGATCAAATGACTTGCCTGGCTGACGGTCTTCAAACGCTAGTGACTCGAGATAGCAAGCTTCGCACTCCAGAAATTCTATCAAGTCAAACAATAGCACAAATAAGTATTTCACTAAGGACATATCAGCAAACTCAAGGAAAACACACAAGCACTCAAACCAAAATCAAAGAAAACTCGAGGAAAACAAAATCAAGGTTTCCATCACATCAAGCAACAGCAAAGAAATAGTTTTAACCTACTAACACTTTTCTTTACAGGTCCAAAACAATGGTTTTACTAACTAACATAAAGGAAAACAGCATATAAACTAGGTGCAAAAAGAATCAAACCAATATCTATTATAGAACTCCTGTTATACCTAAAACAAAACTAATAAGAAAATAAAATAAAACTTTTTATTTTGCTGTAAATAAATGTTCACTCTCTGTAACTACAGAAACTAATCTAAAATAAATTATAACATAGGAAAAATAAAATTTTAAAAATAACTAGAACAGCAGAAAACAACAGCAAGCTAAAAAAACTAGAAAATCTTGTTTTTGCTTAAAAACTATTTTAAAAGAAAAGACTATAAATGCCCAAATAAATTCCTACTGCTAGACAAAGTCAAAACAAAGCAGTGACAAAAAGAATCACTAAAAAAATAATCCTAACTCAATTTATAGCAGAAAAACTTATCTGACTAAAACTAATATAAAACAATTTTTAAAAACCTAAACATGACCGAATCTAATTTTCTACAGTAACTATAGGAAATTTGCAAACTAGAGCAAAAAGAATCAACTAAAAATATGAAATAACTTAAAAGATATAGATTTTTCAGAACTGGAACTATTCTGTTTTAAAAACAGAAACTAAAATAAAACTAAACAAAAACTAGCGCGCTAATGGGCCGAAACAGTGTGCGTTCTAAAACTAAAAAGCGCTCAGGCGATAAATAGACTAAACCGTGCACGCGCTTAATAATAGAAAACCGACCGGTTCGATCTAACTAAACAAGGTAACTAAACCAAAATAAAACCACCTAAAACTGATCTAATCTAAATAAAACCTAACCCTTCACTACTTCTAATCTACAGCGTAGATTGCAGATCGAACGGTGGAGGGGAGGTGGAGGCTTACTGCGGCGGTGGTCGACGGCGACAGAGAGTGGCGGAGGTCGGCCTCGAGCGGGGCGGGGTCTCCGGTGGTCGGCGAAGGTGGCGAAGACGTCGGGCGGATGCGGTGGAGCGAGGCGGACGTGGTGGTGATCTCAGTGGCGATCGAGGGTGACGGTAGCGAGTGACACAAGCACGACAGAGCTCCTGGTGAGCTCCAACTCCGGCGACGGGCGGCGATGCTCAAGGCGGCGGCTCCGACGATCCCTGGGCGAGGAGAGGATGTCAAAAAGGTGCGGGAGGTAGTGGAGGTTCGGGTGAAGGCGCTGGGAGGGGCAGAGAGAGCTCACCGGCGTCGGGAGTGGCGGCGAACCGAGGCGACGGCGGCGAGATGCGTTCAGCGAGGGCATGGGCGGTGGTGGGTTTCGGGGTTGGGGTTTTAGGGGGATCGAGAGAGGAGAGGCATAGGTATTTATAGGACTTCTTTCTTGGGGAGGAGGTCGAGTCGGGCTAGGGTTTTGGCGAAGGCTCAGAATCGGCCGGCGCGAGCGCGTGCGGGATACGGGCGCGTGGCTTGCGGGAGGAGGAAGACGGGGTGGGGCCGGCACGTCGGTGAGAGAGGGAGAGGTGGGTTCGGTCGAGCGACCAAAGCGAAGGTGGCTCGGGCGTGCGCCGCACTGGGCTGGCGGCCTTGGCGCTGGTTGGGCTGCGGCCTTGCTGGCTGGGCCGGTTGGCCTGGGCATCGGCTGGGGCTTTTCCTTTTTTTTTTGAATTAAGGCAGAGAGAAAAAATAAAATAAGAGAAATCTATAATATTCTTATATAGGACATATATATATCAAAATTCTCAGGGGAATTAATCCTATAGCGTGGACATTTTTATAGAGGCAAAACAGAAACTAAAAAAACATTTTCTGCAAACTCCCAATAAAATTCAAATTTGAATTCAAACCTTTTGGCAATATTTTCTTCTGACATTTTTTTGGAGTGTCATGTTAGCTCCCCTCATACTTTTTCTCAAGTATTTGTCAGGGATATTGGTGTAGATTTTCAAATGCCAAGTTGAATCCAAATTCAACCAAAACTCAAAAGCCTCTGAAAATTTCCAAATGTCACTCAAATCAAACAAAATGCATAGATGCTTAGCTAATGATTGTAAAACATTCCAAATTGAAAATTTGAGATATTACATCCAAGTTTTTTGGGTACTCCATCTTTAAAAGTATAATTAGCATGCATACTGGAGATTTCACCTTCCAGAATTTTTCTTTTATTTGTGATGATGTCTTTCATATACTTTGCACAAGGAGGCATTTTTAGGACAATAGTCAAGCAAGTACGCAAAAAGACTGGCCTCAGCATTTCAGCAAAGGGTTCAAATTCTCCATAATCATTATTTTTAGTTGACTTGGGTGGAAAAGGCATAGGTTTTTGAACCCACGGTTCTCTTTCTGTCGGTGTACTAGAATAGGGGTACCCTAGTACCCCGAACTTGTGCACGGGCAGTTGCAGCACCCCGCGGCAAGGCTTGCCGGGCGAACGCCAAGATCCTCCGTGGTTCCCTTGGAGCCATTCAAGAACAAAGTATTTAAGCTTAGGAGACAAGGCCCCGGCAAGAGGAGCTTGCCGGGAAGGCCAACCAAGGCACTCCAAGGAACTTTCCGCGACGCGCCACGCGCTCCGGCAAGGCAACAAGGCCCCGGCAAGAGGAGCTTGCCGGGAAGACCAACCAAGGTACCTCGAGGCCCGGTGAGCGACAAGCTTCCGGACCCGACAAGATAACAGCAGCGGCAAGGCGCTTGCCGCGGCAAGCGGCCACTCTGTGCCCACGCTCCAGCGCATCCACCAACGTGTCGCTCTGGGGGCCTCTCCAGGCGCGCGTGGCGGGAGGCTGTGCAGCCAGCGGTGCGCAGTGGCATGCGAAGCTGACAAGATCGCCATCGTGGCGAACGGTGGCGCCCCTAACGGTCCTTTTCTGCACTGTTTGGGCGACTCAGACGGGCATTTAATGCCCTTGTCCCCTGCCGTCAGGGTTAGGTAGGGTGCACTGTACAAGTAACTGTACCAACCACCTCACTTTTTACATTTGTACCCTTCTCTGCGTTGCCACCTGTCGGTGACCCCTTTAGCGTATAAAAGGAGGCCCATGCGCAACGTAGAGGGGGTTCGACTAGTTGGACAGGTTCGACTGGTTCGGAACCCAGAAAAACACTACGCTCTCTCTCTGGAGCAAGAACACAAGATAATCAAACAAGCAGCAGTAGGAGTGTTATCTCTTCGGAGAGCTCCGAAGCTGGGTAAATTGCTCGTGTGCTTCGCCTCGATCTGCTCTTCGTGTGATCTCCGCCCCCCGCCGAACCGAAAGGGGCTCGGTCCGCCGGCCCCATAGATGTTTGTGGATCAGTTTCCCCGACATCTTTGGTGCGCCAGGTAGGGGGCGTCGAGATTGTGTGAACCTGATCCGGCGTTCACACGAGCTAGATCTTCATTCCCTTCATCAACATGCCACCGAAGAAGAAGACTTCGGCGGCAGCCGCTCCGTCCACGTCACTTCCGCCACCGTTGGAGCAAACGGGTGGTGGAATGGACGCCAGCGGAAGAATGGACGTCGACGAGGAAGCTTATGATGCTGCCAGGTCCAAGGACAAGGCTGCACAAACCTCGGTGACTGTACATGTTCCGCGCCACTCTCAGGAGGCGCAAGACCAACAGCGTCATGGCACTCGCAGTGCCATACGCATGATAGGCCAAGACCAAGCTGGTGGATCTCGGGGCGCTCAAGACCAGCATGCACGCCAGCGTGCTGGCACGAGCGGGGCACGGTCGCCTGGACGGGATACTGCTCCTTCTAACATAGTTAGAAGTCCTAGCACGTCCTGCTCCTCGCGCCGTCCGCCACTACCACCCACCACTCCAGCAGAAGCTTTGGCGCGAGCTCAACTGCTCCTAGATTACCCACCAACGTCGGACAAGATCGACGAATGGAGGGCCACCATTCAGAGTCTCATCGGCTACGCCAATGGCGACACTCCACGGCGGCCGAGCGCGTCGCCGCCGCGGCAGGGTTGCCGGGCGTGAGCCGGTGGCGACGAAACGGGTGGAGGTGCAACTACCATGCAATCACCACCCCGAAGGCCAAGATCGCCGACTCGCCGGATCCACCTCGACAGCGACTCCACCGCATCATCGGATCCACGAGCTCGTCGCGATCAGCGCCAAGTTCTTCATGATCGACAACAAGAAGACGCTCGAACTCGCATCGAACGCCGAAGAGAAGCGCGGCGTCAATCCGACAAGCGCGCTGGGCCCTCTGTTGACATGCATGCGCCAGGGGAACCAGGCGATCTGCCGTACGCGGTAGGTTGCCCTGCGTTCACTCGTGAGCTGCGGCAAGTCCAGTGGCCCAGCACGAAGAACTTCAAGCCAGACGTACCGGAGAAGTACGATGGCAAGACGCATCCGCCGGAGTTCCTCAGCATCTACACCATTGCGGTGCAGGCTGCCGGGGGACGGGATTACAAGATCCTTGCCAACTACTTCCCGCTGGTGCTCAAGCCCAACGTCAGATCCTGGCTCATGCACTTGCCGGACAACTCCATATCCTCTTGGGCTGATCTGTGCCATCAGTTTGTCGGCGCCTTCACAGGCGGACACAAGCCTCATGGCCAGGAGAGTGATCTTCATCTGCTCGCCCAAAAGGAAGGAGAGCCCCTGCGCAAGTACATTCAGAGATTCAGCAGTGTGCAGCACAACATCCCAGACGTCCACCCTGCCGCGGTGGTCAGCGCGTTCCATCAGAACGTGCAAAACCGCAGGATGCGGGAGGAAATGGCGATGTGCAAGATCAGGGACGTCAGTGAGTTATATGCACTGGCCGACAAGTGTGCACGTGCTGAGGAAGGGAGGAGACTCCCCGGAGAGAATGTAGGAGCGGGAGGATCTGACAGTGAAGATGCTGCCTCGGCAAGGAAAAACCGGCGGCGGAACAACAGGAAGAGGAAAGCCAAAGAGGTGCTAGTTGTTGAGTAGTCCGGCAACGGTGGTGGTGCCAAGAAAGCCAAAGCTGGTGACTCCGGCAAGGAGGTTGCCGCGGAGGTGGCGGTCGCCGACAAGCAGGACGGCACCAACAAGCAGTATTGCAAGATCCACCACACCAAGGGCCATGCTCTCCAGAGCTGCAAGAAAGTCGAGCAGCTTGTTGAACAACAGAAAGCTGAATACGAGCGGCGCGACAAGGAGAAGGCCCAGGAAGGTGCTGGGGGATCCGGCAAGAAACGTCCCGGCCGAGGAGGACGCCGCGGCAAGGCCAAGCAGCGGCAAGGAGACAGACCTCCTCGTGGCCGCGACAAGGATGAAGATGACAACGACGATGAAGACATGGATGATGAGGAGACTGATGAGCAGGAGTTCTAGAAAGCCACAGAGGTCTTGTGCGTTGACGGTGGTGCTTCTCTGCATACCTCGCACCGTCAGCTCAAGCAGTGGGTGCGGGAAGTTAATGCAGCAGAACCACCCGTCGAGTCACGCAAGCCTCTAAAATTGTCCAGCACGCCTATCATCTTTGATATTGAGGACCACCCTGATCGCATAACTGCGGTCGGGTGCTTGCCGATGTTGGTTTCACCAACAATCCGCAACCTCAAGGTCACTAAGATGCTAGTTGACGGCGGGGCCGGCTTGAACCTGATCTCCTCCGCGGTGCTCCAGAAACTCCAGATCCCTGACAGCGAGCTCGAAGAGACCGGTACATTTCAAGGAATCAACCCGGGAAGGAGCAAGCCGAAGGGAAAGATCACGTTGCCGGTAACATTTGGCAGCAAGCTGAACTTCAAGATTGAGAGGGTCACGTTTGATGTTGCTGACTTTCCATTACCTTACAATGGAATCCTTGGCTGTCCGGCACTCGCCAAGTTCATGGCAGCCTCTCACTATGCGTACAACGTACTGAAAATGCCAGGCCCGATAAGTGTCATCTCTATCCCTGGCGACAAGAAGGATGCTCTTATCTGTGCCGACAAGATCTACCGGGAAGCAGCAGCCGCAGCAGAACGCAAGACACTTGCCGCTGAAGCTCCCGGGGGGAAGAAGAAGACCAAGTCCAGCAAGAGCTCTGATGCCCACTCCGGCAAGCGCACCTCTTCGGAGTGCTGCGCTACCGTCGAGGATGCACCATCGAGCTCCACCGGCAAGTGTAAGAAGGCAATGGCAGCTCCACCTGAGACCAAGAGGGTGTCTGCCAAGGAGGACGGCACTGATCGTACCTTCACCATCAGCGCCACTCTTGACCCCAAATAGGAAAGCACGCTCGTTGCTTTCCTGCGGGCAAATGTCGACGTGTTTGCGTGGCAACCGTCTGATATCCCCGGTGTTCCCAGGAAAGTAATTGAGCACCACCTTGCCGTCTGTCCTCATGCGCGGCCCGTCAAGCAGAAAGTCAGGAAACAGGCAGTGGAGCGCCAAGAATTCATCGCAGAAGAAATCAAGAAGTTGGAAGCAGCAGGCCTTGTCAGAGGAGTGCTCCATCCCACGTGGTTGGCCAATCCTATTGTCATGCGCAAGGCTAACGGGAAATGGAGGCTTTGTATTGACTTCACTGATGTTAATAAAGCTTGTCCCAAAGACCCATTTCCCTTGCCGCGCATTGACCAGATTGTTGACTCCACAGTCGGATGTGATTTGCTTTCATTTCTTGTTGCGTACTCAGGATACCATCAGATCTTCATGGCAGAAGAGGATGAAGAGAAAACCGCATTTATCACCCCGTGTGGCACGTACTACTTCGTACGGATGCCTTTCAGTTTGAAGAATGCTGGTTCAACATTCGTAAGGGTAGTCCACCACGCTTTTGAGCCGCAGATGCACAGAAATGTGGAAGCCTACATGGATGACATAGTGGTCAAGAGCAAGAACAGGGCGACCCTGATTCAAGATTTAGACGAGACATTTGCAAATCTGCGCAAGATCAACCTCAAGCTTAACACCGAGAAGTGCGTGTTTGGAGTCCCTTCCGGCAAGCTTCTCGGGTTCTTCGTGTCTCAGCGGGGAATTGAAGCCAATCCCGACAAGATCAAGGCCATTGAGCAGATCGAAGCACCAAAGCGCGTCAAGGATGTACGAAGGCTTGCCGGTTGCGTGGCTACTCTCAGCAGGTTTATCTCTAGATCTGCTGAGCGCGCCCTGCCATTTTTCAAAATTTTGAAAAAGGCAGGTCCAATAAAATGGACTCCGGAGGCGGAGGCTGCGCTGCAGGACTTTAAGAGATACCTGTCCTCCACTCCAACACTTGTCGCACCTAAGCCGCAAGAGAAGTTGCTGCTGTATATAGCGGCAACCAATCAAGTGGTTAGTGATGCGTTAGTGGCGGAGAGGGAGGCAGATGATGAGCCAGCAACCACGGCAGATGCATCCAGCGACAAGCAAGGGGCTTCGCCGACAAGCTCTGGTCCCGACAGAGATGGATCTGCGCAGGAGCATGATAAGATGCAGAAGAGAATGGTGCAGCGTCCAGTTTACTTTGTCAGTTCCCTTCTACAGGGGGCTAGATCAAGGTACTCTGGTGTGCAGAAGTTGCTTTTCGGCCTCCTCATGGCCTCGAGAAAGCTGCGCCATTACTTCCAAGCACATGAGATCACAGTCGTCAATCGCTTTCCGCTGGGGAGGATACTGCAAAATCCAGAAGCGACAGGCAGGATTGTCGAGTGGGCGCTGGAACTGTCAAGCTTTGGCCTCAAGTTTGAGAGCACTTCAACTATCCAAAGCAGAGCATTGGCACAGTTCATAACAGAATGGACGCCAACACCAGATGAAGAAATTCCAGAGACGAGCATCCCCGTCAAAGAGGCAAGCAAAGAGTGGCTGATGTACTTTGATGGTGCCTTCTCGCTGCAAGGCGCCGGTGCGGGCGTGCTGCTTGTCGCGCCCACCTGAGAGCACCTCAAGTACATAGTCCAGATGCACTTTCCCAAGGAGCAAGCAACCAACAATACTGCAGAGTATGAAGGATTGCTTGCCGGTCTCAGAATCGCAGCAGACCTTGGGATCAAGAAGCTCATTATCAGGGGTGACTCACAGCTTGTTGTCCGCCAAGTGAACAAGAGCTACCAGAGTCCATTGATGGAAGCATATGTTGATGAAGTGAGGAAGCTAGAAGAGCACTTTGACGGCCTACAGATGGAGCATATCCCAAGAGCTCAGAACGACATTGCTGATGGCATGTCAAAGTGCGCCGCACTAAAGTTACCTATGGAACCAGGGATCTTTGTGCTCAAGTTGACTCAACCATCCGTAACACCATCAACTGGACAAAGCAAGAAGAGGAAGTTGGTTTCTGGTGACTACTTTCCGGCAGAGCTCCCCGAAGCCGCCGCCAAGAAAGCCCCCAAGATCAACACCAAGGATGCTGAGGGGCAGTCTGCTCCGGCAAGCCTTATGGTTTGTTCCGTTGAAGCAGACGCTCCCAACAAGTTTTTCTCCGGCAAGCTTGCCGGGGAACATCAAGCTCCGGCAGGGCCGCAAGTCCTTGCCGTAGAAGCGGATGTTCCCGCAGCAGCAGATGTGCCTTTAGTCCTTGTTGTCGAGCCACAAGCTCCAGCATGGGCACAGCAAATTGTCCATTTCCTTCAGACAGGAGAAGTTCCCGAAGAGCAAGAAGAAGCGGAAAAAGTAGCCCGGCAGTCAAGTATGTACCAGTTTGTCGATAGCATACTGTACAGAAGAAGACTCAACGGTGTGAAATTGAAGTGTATTTGCCGGGAAGATGGACAAAAGCTGTTGGCAGAGATACATGGAGGCATATGTGGCCACCACATTGGCGCAAGAGCACTTGCCGGCAAAGCTTTCCGGCAAGGTTTCTTTTGGCCGACAACCCTCCAAGATGCAACTACAGAAGTAACCAAGTGTGAAGCGTGCCAGTTCCACTCCAAACAAATACACCAGCCAGCTCAAGCTCTCCAGACGATCCCTTTATCCTGGCCATTTTCGGTCTGGGGGCTCGATATCCTCGGCCCTTTCCCCCGAGCTGTCGGGGCTTTGAGTACTTGTACGTCACAATCGACAAGTTCACAAAGTGGCCGGAAGTGCAGCCAGTGAGGAAGGTGATAGCACAGTCAGCAGTCAAGTTCTTTAGGTCAATTGTTTGCCGTTTCGGGATCCCTAACAGGATCATCACCGACAACGGCACGCAATTCACGAGCCGCACCTTCATGCAGTACGTCCAAGACCTTGGCGCCAAGGTCTGCTTCGCTTCTGTTGCTCATCCGAGAAGCAACGGTCAAGCAGAGAGGGCAAATGCTAAAGTGCTGCGCGGGCTCAAGACCAGAACTTTTGACAGGCTGCGTAAGTGCGGAAGAAACTGGATCGAGGAGCTGCCGGTGGTTCTTTGGTCGATCAGAACGACGCCAAATCGAGCCACTGGCCAGACGCCTTTCGCTCTAGTCTATGGAGCAGAGGCAGTTCTCCCCATGGAACTCGTATATGGATCACCTCGAGTGCTCGCTTATGATGAGCTTGAGCAAGAACAGCTGCGACAAGACGACGCGCTACTCCTTGAGGAAGATCGTCTTCAGGCTGCTGTACGAGCTGCTCGATACCAGCAAGCTTTGCGCCGCTACCATAGCAGCAAAGTTAAGGCCAGAAGCTTCGAGGAAGGTGACCTTGTTCTTCGGCGCGTTCAGTCCGCCAAGAATTCCAACAAGTTGACGCCGAAGTGGGAAGGCCCTTATCGGGTGAAACGAGTCACAAGGCCCGGCGCTGTCCGCCTTAAGACCGAAGATGGCATTCCGGTGAGCAACTCCTAGAACATAGAACATCTTCGTAAGTTTTTCCCGTAGGGCGCGGTTGCCGGAACCCATTCTGGCAACCACCTTTTGTACAAGTCTTGCCGCTGTTGCATGTAATCCTTTGTACAAAGCCGGGCGCAGATCCCGTGCATAAATAAAACCCCATGTGCTCCGCACAACTTGTCCATTTCATGCATTAGTTTCTTTCTTGCATGCGTTATCTGACACTTTGTGCAGCACCTATATCCGATAAGCAATAACGAGCCAAAGGGCTCCATATCATTATTTTCTCTTCTATCTTTTTTTTCTCAACAAAGGAAAAGAAGGTTCCCTCGCACACAAGTTTGCCGGGGAGAAGGAGAAGATTGTGGTATGGACCAGGCGTCGTTCAAGCAAAGTTTTGCCTTGCCGAGAAGCAAACGACAAAAAAGCTAAGTTGCCAAAGTTTGAGCAATCAGTTTTTAAATTTTTGAGTTATCTTCCTCGAATGACCCTGCTTTGTATGGAAAACCTGTGCGTGGAGGAACCAACTCGTGGCTAGTTGCGCCCTTACTTTGTTTCGAGTCCGCTCAACAACTTAAGTGTGCTGCATCTAGTCACGACAAGGTTTCTTGTCGGAAGCAGCGCCGCCAGCAGGCTGCTGACATTCCGCACTCAGCGCTTGCGGCTCGGGTGCCTGCGCCGACAAGTTCCCTAGAAGCGTAGGGTAAAAACATACAAAGGAAGGAATCTAGTAGAGGAAATAACATAGCAATTGATAACAGAAATAAAGTTATATTACAAGATAACTTGTCGCAGCTCTAACAGACTGTTTTTCATAACATGATTAGCAGCGACAAGGGAAAAGAAGAAATGGGCCGCCTAGTCTACGTGATCGCCCTCAACCCTCTTGATCTCGCTCACCTTGTCCACAATGGGTGCGACAAGGGCCTTGAGTGCGTCCCGATCGGCGTCTGGCGGCAAGGACTTGAGGACGTTGGTGAAGCTGAGGCCTGGATTGCGGAAGGCCACCTTCATCAGCACCTTCTGGAGAACCCCGGTGCAGATTTTGCGTGACTCGTTGGCCAACTGCTTTAGGATCCTCTCCCGGAGCCGCTGGAGTGCCGTCGCCACGCCCTTGAAGAACAGGCTGAGCTTGGCGCTGGGTTAGAGATTCTCGTCGGAGGGATACCCAAAGTCCTCCATCCCCAGCTGCGCCAGCTCCTCGTCGATGACTGCGGCAATATTCACCAGACCCTCGGTCCAGTGCTCCACAGTATCTCTGAATGAGTTCTGGGTAACTGCGATGCTCTCCAGCAGCGCCTTGTCAGCCTTGACCTTCTCCGACAAGGTCTTCTCTCGCTCCTTGGCGTCGTCCAGCGTCTGCGTCAGCGTGGCCAGCTTCAACTCTAGGTCTGCATTGGAATCCTTGGCGGCGCTGAGCTCCTTACCCCTCTCAGCGAGAAGACCTTGCAGCTCACCGTGGGCGGCAGCATCCTTCTCACGCTCACGCTTGAGCGCGGCAAGCTCCTCGCCGCTCTTCCCGATGTTGGCCTCCAGCTGCGCCACCTTCTCCTCCAGCTCTTTCTTGGCGGCCTCTGCGGTTGCGGCAGCGTCCTTTGCTTCCTTGAGCGCCCCGCCGAGTGCTTGCTCGCACTCGGCGAGCTCCTCCTCGTAGCTGTCGAGGTTGGCCTTCCGCTGCACCAATTCACCTTCTCGCGCGGACTGCTTCTCGGCGGCCAGCCTTTGTTCCTCCTCTGCTTCGGCCTTCTCGAGAAGGAAGGCCGTGCGCTCCTCGGCGAGTCGCTCCCGCTCCTGTGCCAGGGACCGGAGAGCTTCTTGATTGTGGCCCTGGAGCTCCTTCGCGCGCTTCTCCATATCAACTCCCGCCTTCGCGACAAGCGCTTCCCGGGAAGCCAGCTTGGCTTGCCGTGCGCGGTAGAGTGACAGCAGCTTCCGCAGCAGCTGCTCCTCCTCAGGCTCGCCACTGCTGCTGCTGGGCGCGTCGACCAACGACAGTCCAGCGGAGGCGAGCACCTCCTCATCGAAAGTTTCCCCCTCGACCGGCGCCCTGGAGCTTGACGCCCAGGGAAGCTTGATGAAGATATCGTCGCTGGCCTTCAAGTAGGCACCGGGCTGGGGCTCCTCGGAGCCCGGCTCCGCAGCAGCGACAGAGGGATCGGCGGTCGGCGCAGCGCCTGGCGCTCCTGTGGCCTCAGGGTCGTCAGTGCGATCGCCCGACCCCTCGCCGGCTTCTGCGGCGGCAGCCTTGGCGGCCTCCTCGCCGGCGGTCTCATCAGCACCGGCCCCTTCTTCGTTGGCGGCAGCGTCGTCAGTGCTGCCATGCGCGCCTTCCTCGCCGGCGCCCTCTGTCTCCATTGGCTCAGCAGCAGATAGGTCTGAAGAACGAAGAAGGGAGAAAAATCAATCAAAAATCCAAGAGAAGAAAATCAGAAGAAGAAGAACCCAAGGGAAAGTTTTTGGACAAGTGAATTACCTATGCCAAGATCTGCAGTTGCGGTCTCGGCAGCCGCAGGATCGACGGTGCTGTCCCTTGCTGGAGAACTGCCCCTTGCCAGAGAGTTCTCCCTTGCCGGAGAGCGCTCCCTTGCCGGGGACTCCTCCCTTGGCGGCGTAGTCGAAGCAGATGGCACTTCGGGACCAGCTTCCGGGCTCTCCTGATATGGCTGCTCTGCTCCTACACAAATCAACAAGCAAGATATCAACAAAGGAAAAAAGCACTCATGCGCGCCTGACAGCAGAAAGCTAACTATGAACTTACGCTGGGGGCTGCGCTGGGGGCTGTTTTGAGGAGTGGTTGTCGGGTCCGTCAAGGTGGTCTCGGACCCACCCCCTGCTGACACGGTGGGGTCATGTTCGATGACAATCACCGCGGCCTTGGCCCTCTTCGCCGCTCTCTGGGCCAGCGTCCTGAAAAGAAAGGAGTTCAGATTGAAGCAAGTCAGATACAAGATAAAAACAGCAAGATTGAAGAACTACAAGAGCACCAAAGAAACTTACTCTTCTTCCTCCTCGTCGGAGCTGAGCGCGGAAAGATCGAAGTCCGGCTCCCCTCCGGTGTGGCGAGGCGGAGGAGTAGGATCCCTTGCCCGCTTGGCGGGGGCAGTGGCGGTGGCCCGGGAAGATCCCGCTCCAGTTGCCGCTGCTGCGTGAGGCGCTCCCGCGGCAACATTGCTTGCCGCGGTAGAGCATGTCACACGGCTCGGCGGCTGTTGACCCGGCTGCCGCCCCACTACGTCTGCGGCCCTGCGAAGACGCCTTCTTGGCGGGGCCAGGGGCTCCGCCTGCGGCAAGCTTTCTGAAGGCTCGGGCTCTCCCTCGCCGGCCTCGCTCGGCTCAGCTTTAGAGCCGGCAGGCTCTTCCTCGCCAATGAACTCCGCGCGCTCGGCGAGGTTTGCCGCCTCTGCCGCCTCCGCCTCCTCACAGTGAACCCGAACGCGCCCGCGGCAGCTGCGGCCGCAACCTCTTCCGCCCTAGTGGCGATGCGCTACAGCTCCTCGTCGGTGGTGTCACGGGTGAGGCTCTTCTGGTCGTCAGCACGGACCGGCACTTCTTCCAAGTTGTCGAAGAACGCTTGCACGACGTCATCCGCAGGCTCTTGCCAAGTTGGAACGATTCCGTGTGAATCGCACAACGGCATCATGGCGCGGATCCGGTCAAGCGAAGAATTATTGCACAATGGAACGACGCCCCTCGCCAGCGTGAATGGGTGCTGGGGATCGCGTTTGAACAACTCCAGGAGCATTGCATCCAGCTCCAAGACGGTGAAGTTGTAGTTGAGGCCCGGCCGCAGCCTCATGATGTCCGCCGAGTTCTTGAATTCCCAGGCGGGCCTCCCCCTCTCCTGCAGGGGGGCGATGCGGCGGCAGAGGAAATCTGCGCCTACAGTGAGCCCGGCAAGCCTAAGGCGAAGGATCCTAGTGATGGCGATCTTCAGCCTCTCGTCTTCCGGGGCCACGTTGCTCCAGTCATTGCCGCGCACTATTGGAGCTTGGCGCACGGCGGTGAAGGGCTGCGGATTCTCCTCGACGATCCAGCACCACTCCGCTCTCCACTCCTCCCACTTGCTGCGGAGCTCACCCTCCAAGTACGCCTCCTTCTTGCCGACTCTCGAGATCCAGGAGATCCCTCCGGCAAGCGGCTCTCCTCTCTCTACCCGAGGCATGAAGAAGTGGCGGAAAAGGGCAACATTGGGGTGGACTCCGACAAAGTTTTCGCACAAATGTGCGAAAACTGCCATGGTCAGAACGGCATTGGGGGTGAAATCAAGGAGGCGGAGGCCGTAGGTGTTCATGATATCGCAGAAGAACTCCGAGAAGGGTGGGCAGAGCCTGCAATAGAAGAACAGCGCGAAGAATGGGTACCCGTTTGGAGCCAGTTCCGAAGCAGCGGCCGGGAGTACCCTCATGCGCGGATGCGCCCGCGTCTCCGTCGCCCAAAAGAGGGACGGGGCGGACGTTTCGCCCTTCCGAATAAAGAACCACCCACGATCTCTCCCACGATGCCGCATTCAACGCGTGCCATTAGGGGAGAGCGTGGTGGATACGGAGCGAGATTCGGTGTGGCCCAGTCCGCGTGTGCCCGTGCCCTGTCTTGGGCCTGGCCCAACAGCGCTCGGCACCGTGTCTGGCCCAGGCCCGGGGGCTCCTGTCGATGTACTAAAATAGGGGTACCCTAGTACCCCGAACTTGTGCACGGGCAGTTGCAGCACCCCGCGGCAAGGCTTGCCGGGCGAACGCCAAGATCCTCCGTGGTTCCCTTGGAGCCATTCAAGAACAAAGTATTTAAGCTCAGGAGACAAGGCCCCGGCAAGAGGAGCTTGCCGGGAAGGCCAACCAAGGCACTCCAAGGAACTTGTCGCGACGCGCCACGCGCTCCGGCAAGGCAACAAGACCCCAGCAATAGGAGCTTGCCGGGAAGACCAACCAAGGTACCTCGAGGCCCGGTGAGCGACAAGCTTCCGGACCCGACAAGATAACAGCAGCGGCAAGGCGCTTGCCGCGGCAGGCGGCCACTCTGTGCCCACGCTCCAGCGCATCCACCAACGTGTCGCTCTGGGGGCCTCTCCAGGCGCGCGTGGCGGGAGGCTGTGCAGCCAGCGGTGCGCAGTGGCATGCGAAGCTGACAAGATCGCCATCGTGGCGAATGGTGGCGCCCCTAACGGTCCTTTTCTGCACTGTTTGGGCGACTCGGACGGCATTTAATGCCCTTGTCCCCTGCCATCAGGGTTAGGTAGGGTGCACTGTACAAGTAACTGTACCAACCACCTCACTTTTTACATTTGTACCCTTCTCTGTGTTGCCACCTGTCGGTGACCCCTTTAGCGTATAAAAGGAGGCCCATGCGCAACGTAGAGGGGGTTCGACTGGTTGGACAGGTTCGACTGGTTCGGAACCCAGAAAAACACTACGCTCTCTCTCTGGAGCAAGAACACAAGATAATCAAACAAGCAGCAGTAGGAGTGTTATCTCTCCGGAGAGCTCCGAAGCTGGGTAAACTGCTCGTGTGCTTCGCCTCGATCTGCTCTTCGTGTGATCTCCGCCCCCCACCGAACCGAAAGGGGCTCGGTCCGCCGGCCCCATAGATGTTCGTGGATCAGTTTCCCCGACACTTTCTTTACCGTGTTTTCTAGCAACAAAGTCTCTTTTGTCATATATTTTATTTTTAGGTTGTGGGTTATCAAGATCAACAGGTGGTTCTATCTCAACATCATTATCTGGTTCTTTATCATTGGTTGGTTGAGAGTCTTCATGAACCTCATCATTATATTTTTCATTATCATTAGGTGAGTGTTCATTACCAAATTGAGTTTCAGCATCTGAGATAGAAACTTCATTTTCATTATCAGGAGGTTTCTCTATTTCAGGTTCACTAGAAGTGTGCAAAGTCCCATCATTTTTCTTTTTCTTTTTCTTCCTAGAAGGACTAGGTGCACTAGTGTTAGCTCTTTGTAATCTTGTTCAATTCTTTTAGGGTGTCCTTCAGGATAAAGTGGTTCCTGAGTCATTTTACCTCCTCTAGTTGCAACTCTAACATCAAAGTCATGCATTTTATGATTCATTTCATCAAGCAATTCTCTTTGAGGTTTAGCAACTTGTTCTAACTGAGTTTGAACCATAGAAGAATCTTTTCCAACACCTCTAACATTATTTGATATTCTAAATAACAAGTCACTCAAGCGAGCAATCATATCAGAATTGTATTTCAATTGTTTCATAACATTTGCATTGAAGTGATCTTGTTTCCTAATGTAGTTTTCAAACCCATAAAGGCATTGACTAGGATGCATATTGTGAGGATTATCATTATCATTAAACTTCATAAGACAATTTACCTCTACCACCTTAGGCATTGGTGGTGTATTAAGCCCATGTATTTCTTCAATAGGAGGTAAATTTTTAACATCCTTAGCTTTAATACCTTTTTCCTTCATATATTTCTTTGCCTCTTACATATCTTCCGGACTGAGATATAATATACCCCTCTTCTTTGGAGTGTGTTTAGTCGGTGGTTCAGGAATAGTCCAATCATCTTAGTTTTCAGTATGTTATTCAATAATTCTTCAGCTTGAGCAATAGTTGTTCCCGAAAAACACAACCAGCACAACTATCTAGCAAGTCCCAAGAAGCATCGGTTATTCCATTATAGAAGATATAAAGTATTTCATTTTTCTTAAGAGGATGATCAGGTAAAGCATTAAGTAACTGGCAAAGCCTCCCCGAAGGTTGTGGGATACTCTCTTCTTTAGTTTGCATAAAGTTAAATATTTCCTATAAGGTAGCTTGTTTCATATGAGGAGGAAAATATTTTTCAGAGAAGTAATAAACCATATCCTGGGACTACGCACACAACCAGGAGCAAGAGTATTGTACCAAGCTTTAGCATCACCCTTTAATGAGAAAGGAAATAATTTGAGAATAAAGTAATAGTGAGTTTTCTCATCATGAGTAAAAAGGGTGGCTATATCATTCAACTTAGTAAGATGTGCCACAACTGTTCCAGTTTCATAACCATGGAAAGGATCATATTCAACCAGAGTTATTAGCTCTGGGTCAACAGAGAATTCGTAATCCTCATCATCAAAAAAGTTAGGTGAAGTAGCAAACTTGGGATCACATTTCATTCTAGCATTCAGAGATTTTCTTTATACTTTTGCTCTAAATCATCTCTATCATTACAAGCAAGAATATCTCTAGTTGCTTCTTCACTCATAACATAACCTTACCGTATCTTAGGCAATTCATATCTAGGAATGCTAGTTCTAGCAGGTGTTTCAGGAGTTTTAGTTTCAAGGTCATCATCAGATTCAACAACATCATGTTGTATAACTCTAGCAATTTGTTTATCAAGAAATTCACCAAGTGGCATATCATCATTATCAAGCAAGGTATGAACATCATCATAAGCATCATTCATAGCAGAAGTAGCATCATAAATAACTTGCGACATATCAGGATTAATAGCATTTGGTGGTGTTGCAAGTTTACTCATAACAGAAGGTGAATCTAAAGCAGAACTGGATGGCAGTTCCTTACCTCCCCTCGTCTTAGAGGGATAAATCTTAGTCTTTCGATCCTTCAGATTCTTCATAGTGATAATATGATAATAATCCCAAATGACTCAACAAATATAGCTATGCTCCGCGGCAACGACGCCAGAAAAAGGCCTTAATAACCCACAAGTATAGGGGATCGCAACAGTTTTCGAGGGTAGAGTATTGAACCCAAATTTATAGATTCGACACAATGGGAGCCAAAGAATATTTGAAGGTATTAGCAGCTGAGTTGTCAATTCAACCACACCTGGAGATTAATTATCTGCAGCAAAGTAGTTTGATGGTTTTGATAGTAATGATAGTAGCAACGATATCAGTAACAATGATAGCAGTAGTTTGTAAGAAGTGTAACAGTGATGATAGCAGTAGTGCCTTAGCAGAAATAATAAGGATAAATTCGTAGGCATTGGATCGGTGACTTGTTGGATGATGTTCATCATGAGACAGTTATAACCTACAGCGAAACGGCACTAGCTCCAGTTCATCGATATAATGTAGGCATGTATTCCGTAAATAGTCATACATGCTTTATTAATAGAACTTGCATGACATCTTTT